>NW_015971665.1:0-236503 GCF_000836435.1 Fonsecaea multimorphosa CBS 102226 | reverse complement strand
TGCTTCAAGGAGCATCCGAACAGTACTCGAATCACCAGACCGTGATGCTGCCTGGAGAGAATTGCCATATGCTCCGCCGTGAGCATTGACATCGACCCCAGCCTCAAGTAGCAGTTTCACAACCGTATTGCTATTCTCCCATGCTGCTTCATACAGCGGTGTCTCACCCTTCTTATCTTGGCAGTTCGCATCCACTTTGCCGCTGGCGAGCAACAGTTTTACAACTGCTTGGTGCCCCTCCCCGGCCGCTATATGTAGTGGTGTCTTACCATTATGATCTTGCAAGTTCGCATCCGCTTGGCCACTGGCGAGTAAAAGTTTCACAGTCGCTTCGTTCCCAGATTTTGCCGCGAGGTGTAGCGGCGTCTTACCATCATTACATCGCGAGCTCACGGCCACTCGCCCAGTATCGAGTAACATCTTCACGATTTCTTCGTGCCCATTCTCTGCCGCATATGACAGTGGTGTAATCCCAGCGTCATCTTTGGAATCTACTTCCACATCACCAGTGCCGAGTAATATCTTCACGATTTCTTCGTGCCCATTCTCTGCCGCATAAGACAGTGCTGACTGGCCATTGGTATCCGACCCATTCACGTCTACTCCAGGATCGTTGAGGAATCCTTCCAGAAGCACCACATCGCCGGATTTTGCAGCGTCTATAAGGCGTTTTTCATATCTTTTTGGCTCAACGCCATCGTCGGCGCTTTCAGAGCTGCCATTCTTCTCCAGAAAGTCTAGCGCAGTGGAAAACAAAGAATCGCTTGATCTGGAACCTTGAGCTTGCCTGGAATTCTCGTCATTGTTGAGATTTCGTGGGACTGCAAAAGTTGCAAGCTGTTCCTGATGGAAGGCGATGTGATTGTGAAACCCCTTTTTGAAAGGCCCATTTGAATGGCAGAAAGGGCACGACTTTCTATCGTCGTCTAGAGTCGTCTCCGCTAAGTCCAGGAGGTTTTCGATCTCCTGCGCATCGAGGCCTTGGTGACAGGATGAAAAGTGTTGGAATAGGCTCTCTCTGGATTTGGAAATGAAGGATCTGTGTTCGAAGCATTTCCATACCCGACGGTGGAACAACCGCTCATGCTCAAGCCACGCATGGCGACTAGCATACATGCGGTCTGCATCTGGACATTCCTCATAGGTGCATACATATGGCTGGAGGTCTTGACGGATGTGCTCTCTAATATGCATTAGAAAGGTATTCGTAGCTTAGCAATGATCGAAAATACCCACTGCCAGGACTTCCCTTTTCCCTGGCGCGATGGACACACCACCCAGCAATATGGACAAACGAACTCCGACTTTTCGGCTGCATCCGTAGGAGGTAGAGGAAACTCTGGGGACTTTCCGTCTAAGTCGAACGCGGTGGTCGCATAAGAGATGACAGACTCTGTATCCAATTGATCATCTAGATTATTGTTATACCTAGAGAAATCGGTTCCTGACACGACTGTTTTCGACCCATTCAGTCGGATCAAATTGTCGGCGGTAGGGACTATGACATCGGGCTTGGAAGCAGGTTCTAGAGGCTTAACGAGGCTCGTGCTGTTTGAGACCATTCCCCGGAAGGCTGGTTCATCCACCTTCTGGGATAGCTTGAGGGCATGTTTCTGCCAATATTCAAAGTACCGTCTCCGATTGGTGATTGCTTTTGCCAGTCGATTTAGCAGGAAATCATCGCTATCCGTCAGATGGTAGTCGGTGTCCAACAAATCCACTATATCGTGATCGACAACTTGTGCATGTTCTGTTTCAAACTTCTGTGGCGGCGGGGGAAGACGCAAGAAATCCAGTACCGCTTTAACGTGCCGACGATCGAATATCGCATACGCTGAGAACAAATCTTTTCCTGTTTCTTCATCCTCGTCTTTCAATAGGAGAGCTTTCGGGGCAAGAGAACGGTATCTCGTGTTGCGGATCTTGAATGACAGCCTGTACAGATGCTCCATAACATCTTCGATCTCTCGCAATCTCTCGGTAAGTTCACCGGTATCCAGTTCACCGCTGGTGTCACTAATACTGCCAATGTCTTCATCATCATAGAGAGGGGCGTCTTCGTCACTCGATCTGAGGTCTGTGGGTAGAGTCTGATCGTACGGGAGGCGAACGCCGGTGGTTATCTCTGCGCCTGAAAGACCGTGCTTGCCTGAGCGAGAGGGTCCTCCACAGACAGGACATATAACTCACTCTTAGTCAGAGTTTCTTGTAGCTGCCCCAAGAATTTTAGGACAGCTCCGCGTAGAACCACCGAGTCTCGCAGCCGAGCATCAAGAGAGCTTCTGCCTCTCTGTAGAGCACCCAGATTGCCTGCCCAAATCTTGAAACGGGCATATTCCTTGTTGATTGCGCTTGGCGGCATCATCTTGGTAAATTCATCTGAAGACGTTGGCAAGGACTGTATGAGCTTGACGAAACACCTCAGGCAAGAGGCAGAGAGGGCGCCGATGTCGTCCATGGCGAGGACGCCGACCTGGCAACAGTGTTACATAACGCATTCAATAACGAGACCGACCGTGGGTAGAGAATGGGAGCACAGAGGATATACTTCGTGGCTTCTTCCGGTGAAGTCGTTTGAGTTCAGCAGTTCGCAGCCTAGCACGAAGGTTAGCGGGTGGAAGCGAGTCGCGGGGTCTATCGGCGGGCAGGTGAGCGGGGGTTTGTTTGAGCTTCGGCAGAGGCACAGAGCCGCACTGGTCCATCTCATCCATCGTCCATCTTGCCATTGTTGGCGTCGAGGTTTGAGTTGCGTTAGTCTTCCATCAGCTGCAAAAATGTCAGGAGTGGAAGCCGCCGGTCTCGTTCTCGGCGCCATTCCTCTCATCATATCCGCCCTCGAGCACTACGAGGATGTCGCTGCTCCCACAGTGGCATTCATGCATTGGAAACGATATCTGCGCAGGTTGGTCCAGGAGCTCTACATAATACGCGCCTCTTACGATCAAGCCATTCAACTCCTTCTGGCCCCCATTTCCGACCTCTCGAACCGAACCTTGATGATGGAAGATCCGCGAAGCCGATTGTGGAGGGAGGGAGACATCGCCAACAGTCTACGCGATAGATTAGGTGCGGTGTACGACCCATTTATACTTACTATTGATGAAATAGAAGAGATTCTGGTTGACATAGTCTCTTCACTCAATATCCCTGGGTCGCAGCAGGTTTGAACAGACCCTGTTGGCATGACCGACTCAAGGCTGACTGTTGCAGGTTGTCACAAGTCGCACCCTCTGGCCCGTCGTCTCTTCTAATTTACCGATCGCGAGCACTCCTAATCTTCGTATGAACTTTGAATTCAGACAGAGGATCAAATTTACAATGAAGAAGAATCGTGTCAAAACCTCACTAGAGCGCCTGGAGGCATGTACCAGCAGAATCGATGCCTGGGTCGCAAGAGCCGACAAGCTGCAGGAGGAAACTCCACAAAATCGTCTGAAGCTGAAGTTTTCTGCATCGCTAGACACCATTCAAGAGAACGCCAGCAAGATATATCGGGCAATTTCGCGAAACTGGTGCACCGACAAGCCAGTCCATGTCGCTCGCCTCCTACTCGAGCAACGCCTAGTGAGGTCCAAAAAGCGCAAGAGACCCTCACAACCAGCAAGTGTGAACGTGGTTGCGCAGGCAAGTTGCTTCGGGCTGAGTCTCCACGGAGACTGCTGCGCGTCCTCTGGGTGGTTGAATTCGGAAATCAGGATTGACGAACTTCCGTCGAGGTACAGAGTTTCGAGATTCGTTTCATTTTCTAGTCCTGAACCTGGATTCTGACGTAAATCTGGTACAGCCAGACGACTATTCGTGTGACCATATCGGTCCCCGGGACAGCCGCCGACGAGCCAATAAGTCTGCAAAGCATTACAAACTTTTGCAAAATCATCAGGGAACCCATTCATCCATTTGTGGGGTTTTCCCTGGATGATATGGGATGTTTGAAATCATACTCGTCAAAGGCGACTGTCGAGCATGTTCAACAATCCCTGTCTCTTGAGGATCTCCTGCCGCGGTTCAAGGACAAACTCCCGTACGAATCAGTGTACGGACTCGCCATCACCTTGGTTGCCTCGATTTTGCAGCTCAGCCAGACTCCCTGGCTGGAATCGAAATGGAGTAAGAAATGCATCTTGTTTTCGAGGGCCAGCGACAACCTGCCGTTGTCTGTTGACCTAAAATATCCCTATCTAGCCAACTCTTTTCATTGTGGTGAGTTGGGTCCTTATCTCAAGTTCTCAAGCATTGCAGCTGAATCAGGCAATCCGGCAGCTGGACATCAAAGACCCGATGATGCACCTGAAACCAATTCGAATTTACTTACCTTGGCAATCATGCTGCTTGAGATCAATTCAGGGCAGCCTGTGGAGCAGAGACGGCGAGATGCTCAAATGGCGACCACGCAAAGACGTCCAGACGGTCAAACGGCCAACACGCAGTCCAACGAGCACTCAGACCTCCAGCTAGCGGACAAATGGCTGAAGGAGGAAAAGTCTCGCGGAAGGATATCCTGCGCGTTCTCTCAGGCTATTCTGACGTGCTTACAAGACTACCTCAACCCCGACGCCAGTTTCGCGGACGAAGCCTACTGTGCCGCTTTCAAAGAGAAGGCACTGGTGCCGCTTGAAGAGGAGATGGAGTGCCTCCTTTACGGACCTCCAAGGTAAATCATTGCAGCTTAGGAGCCTTTTCGTCGCGACTCGATTGAAAAGCGCCGTATATACATACACATGGGGAATCCTCTGCCGCCGTGTCTTTTGGCTTTATCTTCTTGAGCAACAAGTTCACCTTTCCCTCCGTCCCAAGGGTCCATAGTCGGTTGCTTCTGGTTTTCTGTCTTCGGTTCATCCATGCCCTGCCTACTTTGACTCCTTTATTTTGATATCTTTCGTGGATTCTTTTCTTTATTATTTTGTATTTAATTTTCCCCGTTGCTATGGCATGCTGTGCTGCGCTGGGGATGTGTTTACGTACATAGATAACATAGGATTTGACGGTGTGTGTCACATCAAGTAGGGTGTGTCACGTCAATGGCGCATACAAGTACAGGGGGAAGATGTAATCCTCCTCCACCTCCATCAACCACCGCCACCACGATGTCGCGTGCCATCTTTCCTTATGCGTCCGATCTCGGGCCCAAACTGCCTTTCTTTTGGCTTGTCCCTTATTTTCTTTTCCCCCATCGATGCTTCTCAATCCCTCAATCCTCTATTCCAAATTCCACCTCTATTTTTGCTTTCATCCCCACCCCAAGAACGGAATTCTCATGAAACGTCAAGTGTGTCAACGATGGATGCCGTGGGCTCCAGGAGACCAAATACCAGATACCCTTTCCCGCTCCGATTTCCCCATGCGATCCATGCTGCGCTGGCGGCATATATGCAATCCCAACGCCAGAGCCGATCTCTGTGTGGCTCAAAATGCAATTTTCTATCCATTTCCGTGGTGCTTCCATGCTTCCCAAGTTTCTTTTCACCAGTTCTTTTCCACCAAAACAAGATTTTCATTCAACACGCGTTGATATCGTACATTCTCTCCGCCTCGTACTGCCTCTTCGCGTTCCGTGCTAGAAGGAAACTTGGCTTTTCGCCGGTTCCAGAAGTGTTTCGTGTTCCCTCGGGACCCGCTCGTGGAGATCGGTGACAGAGTCGTCGGTAGTCGTATAAGCCGTCTCCATGGTGTTGTTGGTGTAGATGGAAGATTTCGTCGAGTCACGGACTGGTTGTCTATAGACGCCGCCGACGTAGCCTCTTTCGATGGCGAGATGCTTCAGAGGAGAAGGGTCGAAACGAGCAATAAACACCTTGTCCAAATCACGTGACTTGGGCTTGGAATACCGTTCGTACTCCTCGATACAAGCCTCCAGGGTCCATCCCGTCACTTTACGGAATGCAGCCGTGATGCAACCGCTTCGGTGCTTGCCCTTGTTGCAGTGGATGAGCATGGGATAGTTTTGCGGATCCAGCATGAGTTCGACGACTTTGCAGACGACCGCGTCTGAGGTGTAGACCTCCGGGTCCTTGTTGGCGAGAATAGGGATGATGTAGTGAGTAATGCCGTGGGAAGTCATGAATTTGTGATACTCGACAGGAGGAGGTCCGGTAACCAGGGTCACAATGGTCTTGAGGCCCAGTTCGACAAGGGTCTCAAAATGTGCCAACTGGGGATAACTCGATCGATAGAGGCCAGGGGCAATGACTTGAAAGTTGACTGGACGTCCTGTCCCGTCTGGAGTAGGTGGCTGAGATTGGTCGAGTTGCAGGGTCTTGGACCCCAAGGACACGTCGAGAAGAGCCAGATCGGTTGCTACATGGTTCAAATCGACAAGTGAGCTGGCCATTTCCTGGTCTTTTTGGCTCATCTTGCGATTTCCGCAAATTGCTTCGACAGAGGGGGATGATTCGGCGGTTGGGGAGGGGTTTGTCGGTAAACGGGCAGGTCGTTGAAAGAGCCACGGAATGAAATTCTAGCAGCTGCGCGTTTCCTAGAGGTCAAGTTGGGAGATTAACGAGGCGAGCAGTCGATTTTAATAGTTGGCAAGGGAGGGATGAAGGAGCGAAGTGAGGAACAGTAGCTCTGGAGTGGCCTCTTATAACAACTTCAGCAGCTGAAGCGGGGTGGGAGGTGCGGACCGTTGAGAGGTGGTTAGATGGCCATCTTGTTGGATCGTGTACGCGTGCCAACGGATAGGCTGAGACAGAGTTCTTGGTCCGAAGGGGGAGGTCCTCCACAACAGCAGTGACTGTAGACGGATACTCTGATAGTAGCAGTTAAGGTTGCTTGGTCGAATCGGAGGAGAGGTTGGCGGTGTTATGTAGAGCGGACGAGGGAATTATCTGGACGGAAATCGGCCCTGACAAGGAGGCATATTGATTGGACGCATGGCGAGGATTGGTTCTGAAGAGCTCTGAGTGGAAAGCACTGCAGAAAGAATCATAGGCGGCATACTGTGGCAGACGACGACTGGTAGAGAAGAAGGAAATAAGGATGAGCGAGCGAGAATGAGATGGTGGTAGCGAAGTGGAAGAAAGAATGAAGTCGATCGACGAGGGAGAGAATTTCAGGGCGAAGAAAAACCAAGAGGCAGCAGGAAGTTGAGTTCCCGTTTCTGGCTTGGTAAGTTTGGCAACGAGCGTCACCGGCGTGAAGTGTGGGTGATGTGGGCGTGGTGGGCAATGGGGGCGTGGTGGTACGTGTGGTTTGATTGTGGTTCCAGGCACAGGACGTGGATTGGCGGCATCACTAGAGGGAGGCAGCCAGCGGGCGATGGGGAGGCGAGGAGAGGGAGAAGAGGATCTCGAGAGAGGTCAAGTGTTTCGTACCAAGCCGGGAGAATCGAGACTAATCGCTAATACTTGGGTAGGTTGCAACGAGCAAGTTCAAGGCGGAGAGGCGAAAAGTCGGGCAACGGCGAACGCGGAGACAAGAAGAGGATCGAGAGGGACGAGAGGACGAGGGGAACTAGAGGAACCAGAGGAACCAAAGGGACGAGAGGAGCGAAATTGACACGCTGGAAAAAGACGCGACGAATAATAATTAATTAATCAAACAGTTAATCAGAGTCAGTTTTGCTGCTGAATGGCACATGGGAAAAGTCGGCAAACCCAGGCGAGGGGCACGTGCGTGGCTGGCCGTTGCGTACCTCGCGAGCTCTCGAAGGAGTTCTCCGTCACGCGAGTCTAGAAGCCAGCCCAGCAACCCAGTCATCTACTCGTATGGGCACCTTTACCTCTTATTATCATCCCTCTTCAATTACTCTCTACTCCCTTCTTACCTAGGTACCTACTACTAGGTAGTAACTAGCATCCCAGTCCAAACATCTCGGTCGAATTCGTCCATGCCGCCTCACACACCTCTTCCACTCTGATCCCCTTCACTCCCGCAATCACGTGCGCCACCTGCCCTATCGTCGCCGACTCGTTGCGTCCCTTGACCATCATCCCCTTCTGCCACTTTTCCTTCTTCACTGCCTTGGGCATCACTGGCCCATCTTTCAGGTATTGCGAGGAAGCATGCGACGCCCGTATCTCACACCATGGTCCATCGGTCTCGATTTGCAAACGATCCAAGGGCACTGCTTTGACCACCTCCAGGTTTTCGGCGGTCTTCATGCTGCAGCCATTGATGCCGATGTCAAACCCAAGCTTGACCAGGCTCTCCATTTCCGGTATGGTGCCCGTAAAGCTGTGTACCAGTCCCCGTTTGGGTAGCTTGTCTAAGCGTGCGCCGAGGATTCTTTCAAAGTCTTCGCTGCATGCTCGTGAATGTAGGAACAGGGGCAGCTGCATCTCTTCGGCCAGATCTAGCTGCAGTTCGAAATATTTGAGTTGCACATCTTTGGGGGATAGGAACAATCGGTCATAGTCCAGCCCGATTTCCCCAAAGGCTACCGCGTGGCCACTCTCTTTTGCTTCGAGAGTCAGGGCACGAAGTTCTTGGATCAGTGCACTTGGCCCGCCCTTGTAATTGTCAAAGTCCTGCGTCGAGCATGGATGTACTCCAATGGTGGCAAAACAAGTGCCAGCTGGAAAAGAGTCAGGGGGGGACGACAATGTCCACAAGATCCTCGTTACATACGGTACTGTTTCGCGAGCTCAACGGCATGCTGAGACTCTTTCAGGCTGGAGCCCGTGACCATCAACTTGGTGCAGCCGATATTTAGCGCTCGTTGAACAACGTCGTCCAAATCATCCTCATGCGCTCTCTTCCCGTGGTAGACTCCTCGGAAGACTGGGTCTCCAAGATTGATGCCGACCTGGGTCTGTCAGCCTCGACAATGACACATCCCTCTCATCCAGCTACGCACGTCTGCGTACCTCAAGGGTGTCGTATTGTTCGCCATGGTGGCGTAACTGGTTACCCTTTTCTGCCAAAGACTGCCGCGGGTCCTACCGAGCCATCCCTCGGATCTTGGTACTGTGACAAGATTCAGCCAAGTGCCAATGCCACGACTCGACGGACGCAACACTTACCCACAAGACTTGCACAAGCCCAAAGAGGAGTCGCCGACAAGGCTGACGGTTTCAGGGGACGAGAGAAGCTACAGCTGAAAGCAGCCTGTAACCGCAATAGCATCAGACTAGCTGCGACGGCTTGTGACGGCCGCAGGCACAAGACCTGACCGTTAGTTGGAGTGTTCGAGGTGCAGTGCTCCAAGGGGACAGAACTCCGGCCACCAGAAAATCAGCCAAAACTTCTCTCGGCATCAACTCCGCCGAAACCCGACGCTCACGTGAACTAGGTATTAATCGGCCTTTTCTGCTCCTCCTCCAATTTCCCTTCACAATATTCCCACTCTCCGCACCGGCCTTGACACCGACAGCCTCCCGTCAAGGTTGTATCGTCCATGGTATCGAGCTAGACCAGCTCAGCAGGTGGCTAAAATGGTCCCTATCGGCCTCACTTACGGATAAAATACCTTCACGGGATGGAGTAAAGTGCTGGAGTAAAGTGACTTGTATGGGGATTCATCGTGGAGGTGAGAGTCCTATATAACCAGCGTCTCAAAAGTTGTCTCTCCCCGTGATCCAACACACAGGATCGCATAGACGTCGAATCCTAACACTGTTCTCAAATGGCACAACGCAAGATCTCGGTATCAGAGATCTCGTCCCACAACACCGACACCGACTGCTGGATAGTTGTGGATAACCAGGTATGGGACATCACCAAATTCGCCCCCGAACACCCCGGCGGTCCTGGCATAATATACAAGTATGCCGGTCGAGACGCCACCCAGGCATACAATGAAATCCACTCGCCGGCAATAATCAGAAACAACCTGCCAGCAGACGCCCTCAAGGGAGTGTTGGACAGATCCACAATCACCGAAGAATGGTCCAAACCTCTTCCCACCGAGACACCTCAAGCCAAATCTGCTTCGAGCTCAGACAAGCCCCCGTTGGATTCTCTGATAAATGCTCACGACTTCGAAATCGCCGCCCGAAACACCGCCACCGCGAAGACATGGGCGTTTTACTCCTCCGCGGCCAACGACCTAATAACGCGAGATCTCAATGCCAGTCTCTTCAACCGCGTGCTCTTCCGCCCACGCGTAATGCGCCGCGTGGACAAGATCAACACGGAAACCAGCATCTTGGGCTACCCCGTTTCTTTCCCACTGATGATCTCCCCCGCGGCGATGGCGCGCTTGATCCATCCAGACGGCGAACTCGCCATCGCACGGGCCGCAAAGGAGAAGCACATTGTGCAATGCATCTCCAACAACGCCAGCTACTCTGCCAGCGAAATCGTCTCCCAACCTGCCGTTTCGGACTATCCGTTTTTCTTCCAGCTGTACGTCAACCGGGAGCGGCACAAATCCGAACAGCTCCTCCGCAAGATCCACCAGCACAAGAACGTCCGCGCGATCTTCGTGACGACTGATGCGGCTGCCGCGGGGAAGAGGGAGGCGGACGAGCGCGTCAAAGCCGATGAGTCGATCCAAAACCCAATGATGACCACCAACGCCAAGAACGACAAGAAAGGGGGCGGCTACGGCCGGCTGATGGGCAGTTTCATCGACCCGAACCTGAACTGGGACGACATCGCCTGGCTGCGGTCTCAAACCAAACTGCCCCTCTTGTTGAAAGGGATCATGTCCGCCGACGACGTGCGACTGGCCCTGGACCACGGTCTCGAGGGCGTCGTCCTATCAAACCACGGCGGAAGGAACCTCGACACCTCCCCACCCGCGCTGCTGGTCCTGCTCGAAATCCACGCGCGGTACCCGGAAATCATCACGCAGCACCACCCTGCCTCCCCCACCGTGGCTTCAGGCCAATCTCGACCGTTCAGCATCTTCGTGGATGGCGGCATCCGGCGCGGCACCGACATCCTCAAGTGCGTCTGCCTGGGCGCCGTGGCCGCGGGGATCGGACGGCCCGCCCTCTTCGCCACGGGCTACGGCCAGGACGGCGTGGAGCAGCTGATCGACATCCTGAGGGACGAGTTCGAAGTCGCCATGCGCAACATCGGCGTCACCACCCTCCAAGAGTGCGGTCCGCAATACGTCAACACGGGCGCCATTGACGCCCTGGTCATGAAGCGCCGCGACCATCCCTACGCGGTGTCCTGGGGGAGCCAACAAGACTCGCACACCAGCGTGGCCAGGAACAGCCTGTTCGGCACAGGCAGAGAGAGTAAACTGTAAGCAGCCAGCACACTCCGGATCGACCGAGGTCAAGCGCCAAAAGGGGTAACAAGAAATGAATTGTTGTCTCGAGAGAAAAAGACTCGAAACGAGATTGAAACTCGCTGAAGGTGGATGATGGCTCGATATTAGCTACATTCAGTTGCTCACCTTTAGGTGATGGTTGCTACGGCTTGAGTTTTGTCTATCATGTATATACCTCGCGGATACAGATATAGACAGTAGACACGTATACCTGGATATAGAAAGAGGATCTAGACTCTAGAGCCAGCACGACGTGCAGCATGTGTGGCAGGTGGTGAAGCACTGACTACTCCCCAATTTTCTGGCGTGAGAAGTGTCGACAGATGTCGGCCTCGCCTAGAGAAGTAGATGGACTGTAGGTAGATGTATGGTTCGCATGTACATTCATTTTACTAGCCCATCCGACTTTGCTAGCTACCTATCTACCTAGTTATAATAATAATAATATAGGCAGGCCCTGAGAGATAGACGGATGTGATCACCCCTCGCAAAGTTGGATCTGCACCTCGTACGAGGCAGTTCCGAGCTTATTTCAAACATGTGATTGAAGCCAATCATTCAATCAGTGACCCAAGATTCCTTCACAAAGGCGGACCATACCGATCACAATTCCTCAGACATCGCCTCAACACCCGAACCACCGCGGCCTGGTCGTTGGGCTCGCGCGAGCGCCACAGCGGACGGACCGAGTCCCAGATCGCTTCGACCTGCTGGCGCGACCCCGTGGCGTTGGCGTAGGCGCGCAGCAGCCAGCAGACCAGCGGGCGCGTGGCTTCGACCTGATACCGCGAGGTGAAGGGGATAGGGGGCACGTCACGGCCGTCTTCGGCGTCGGCCTCCGAATGATGAGAGGAGTCTGTCGTCGTCGTCGCCTCAGAAGCGTCTGGAAAGGTTGTTGATGATGTGTCGTTGTTGCGGGCTCCCGTCCTAGTTCTAGGCGATTCGGTGTCTGGTAAATCCGCTTCTGGGTCAATATTGATGGTTTCCTCGATAGTATCCTCGGATGTAAAGCCATCGTGAAGCTTGTTGCTTGACGGAGCAATTGCCCGGGTTGGCGACGGCAGCACATATTCTCCTTCCTCTTGGTCTAATTTTCGCTCTCCCAATGGGTAATAGGTGTTCTGATCATGTGGTGGCGGTTCCTTCGTAGACCGAGAAAAGGGATACCGGATGAGAGGTTCTCGCTTCTCTCTCTCCTCGTCAAAGAGCTCGGCGTGGATCCTTTCGATGTGTTTCCTCCGCTCTCTAGGAAACGCGGCGAGGTCGAGGACAAAGTCGTCCCATTCGCTCATGCGTTTGAATGCTTTTTGTTCTCCACGTACAGATTGCTCCCCTTCTTCAGAGATTTCATTGATGATGTCGATCGAAGGCAGTGTGTGGTGATCGGATTTCGTCTGCCTTGCGCGCCTGCGAGCCATTTGACCTTCTCGGATGTCTTTGCGACAAGCTTCCCAGGCCAGATTTAGCCGGTGTAGATTCCAAGTCGCATGCGGGTTCCTTGTGGCACCATGGAGAGCAAACCCCTTGAACAGCAGTTGGTAGTGAATGCTCTGCAAGGGCAGACCGAATACCTCGGACATTTCGTTGATCAACACTGTGATTCGATTGAGGTTTCCAGATACATTTGCATGGTAAGAGATCATAGTCCGAAAGGTTGTGTGGTCTGGTCTCAAAGGCATCAACTCTTGTGCCTCCTTGTGATGCTCCGGCAGAAGGTGTTTCAATCTGCGCGCAAAGAGCAACACTCGCCTTAGAGAGTTGGCTGCCAGCTCGCGGTGGATCAGCTCCGGTCCTGGGCCTGGGTACTGTCGGTATGATGCTATTGTGCCGTCACTTCGCACTTCTCGACGCGTATTGATATGAAGACTCTTCATCCGCTCGTATATTTGCTCTGCCGCCGCCGGTTCTTGAGCGTTGAATAGCGCTGCCATGACGCAATTCAGCACAAGGGTGTCGACAATTTCCCCGGCATCGACAAAATCGCGGTAAGCTTTTCGAACAGCATCTCCGTCGCCTCGTAGCCCATGATAATAGATAACGCTGACACGACCAAGCCTATTGAGATGAAGACCTCGATCATGCATCTCTTTCAGGATCATCTGAGCCAGTGGATATTTGTTGGCCCTCACTGCAATGTCAAAGAGAATGTTGAAAGTGACATTGTGAGCCTGTACGCCAGCTTCCTGTTCCATTTGCCTCCACAGCCGCAGCGCGGCGTTGAGTTCCGAGTCTGTCACTTTGGAGAAAGACCTGCCAGCCAAATATATAGCAGACGCCCATTCCGACCTTGCGATCGGCAGATTGGCCTTTTGCATGTCGTCAATCAGGGACAGGTACCTTATCATTGACTTTTCGGACTTCTGCCAGGGGGTTGACATGCGTTGTAGAAACAATCTGATTGTCCCTTTGGGAAGAAAAGCCACACCTGGTTGTGGCAGCCCCTTGTAAGCTCTGAATAGTGCTGCATTTGAGGAGTGATTGTCAAGAAGCAGATCGACAAAGGCTTTGAAGGCAGAAATCTCGCGCAGCTGCTTTGATTTGAGCATCTTCTCTACCTCCTTGAGAGGCGACTCGTAACCTTCATCATCCGCATAAAATTCCGCATACGCTTGCGGCGGCGCAAAGTCTTCAGAAAGCTTAAACACGTAGTCTTCCAGGACTTTCGGCGTCGGAGACGAGTGAGGCGATTCCGGGTCGAAACGATTGCTGTGAGAAAAGAAATAGAGATCCACCAAATTCTTGTAGTCATCTTTTGACAGCACAACCGCCGGCTGCTTCGAGACCACGGGTGTCAATGCTGTGGCATGTTCTGATGTGGGAGGCTTCTTGTGTATTGAGCTGTTCAGGCTGGCCTTGGCCTCGGCCAGCTTTCCCTCGAGATCTCTTACAGACTTCAAAAGGGTCATTTGTTCCTCAAGCAGGCGCTGTGACAGCTCAGGCTCATCCTGCTTTGCTTGTTCGTCCTTTCCTAGCCTCACTTTCTCGTGCAATGTGTTCAGATCATCGAAGAAGGCGGCCGGCAGTCGGCTATTTTGCGCAAATTCGAGTGTATTGGAATCAAAGAAATCCCACGTATTGGCCCTGCTCTTGCGCCGACTTCTTGGAGCCGTCGATTGTGCGGGTCTATCCAGGGTTTCAAGTCGACTTTGGCTGAACCCATTGCTGAAGCTGCGATATTGGCCACTGATCATGTTCTTTCCTTTCTCTTGCCCGTCTCCATGCCTCGAGCGGTTCTGTCTCCGGCAGGCGGAAGTAGAGAGTGCTAGTTGACGACGCCTCGAGGAGCATTCTCCTGCACGCGATAGCCAGCTATGAAAAGTCGATTCCACGGCTTTGGCATTGACCCCTCCAAAGTAGCCTCTGCTCTGTCCACATATCGAGCGCTTTGAAGCAACGGTAGCGCGAAGCCGAATCGTAGGGACGAGGAAGTCGCATATCGAGAAACTGTTACGTGCTATTGGCGTCGCATTCGGAAAGCTTCTGCATCCGAGAAACTTGGAGGATTGATGCATATGCCTGGGAACATATTGTCAACTCTTCATCATCGGCTTGAAAGAAGCGGATAATCTTTTCGAGGCGCTTGAAGAAGACATTGTCGATGGACGCTCGCGGTTGAGATTCCCGAAATGGGGATCTTGGGAAACTTGTCCACTAGCGTGGCATTTTCGCCGCAGCTTCGAAATTCAATGGAGATTCAGGTTATCCTGCAACCAAGCTGGCAGGCTGGCTACATCGCCGGAGACGACAAGAGAATTGCAGTTTCGCTTTCTCGAGACACGGGACTAATCTTTGAGACGCTCCTGCTCCTTGCGACTCCCGACTCCTCATACCTGACGGATCGTGAACCTGGTTGTCAAGCTGCGCAATCATGGGCCGATTAAACCTCACTGCCATCAACGTCCGCAAGACCGCGCTGGCCAGAGTCAAGGCCAAACAAATCCCTTCGGTACCCATCTGGGTCGATATCGTGCACGATGTCCCGCCAGCACAGATTCTCGTCCGCCAGCAGCCTGTCAGGCATCCCCTGACAAAAGTCCGCACTCGAACTCTCCCCAGCGGAAAACCAGAACAATACGCGCAAATCACTGAACCTAAGAGACCCAAGTCAGCGAAAGCTCGCCATGTCTTCACTCCCAAACCACTGCATTACGAGGAGGATTCATTACGAAAAACCTTTTATAGCGATCATCCCTGGGAGCTCGCGCGGCCCCGAGTCATCGTCGAGACATCGGGAGAACAATACAAAAATGCAGATTGGTCAAAAGGCCTCGTCCAACCTGGAATCCCGCTATCTGGCGAATGTGTGGTGCAACGACAACTCTGGCTGCTGGAAAACGTCCCAGATATCACTGTCCCGCAGGCCTACGACATCGCACGGAAAGAGTTCTATACGCTGCGCCGGCGTCAAGAGAGAAGGGACAGGATCGCAGCTGAAGAGGCGAAACACATGGGCGCTCGGTTTGGGAAGTCGGCCTTGCAGATCAGCATGGGCATTGAGAATGCAATGTACAATGATTGGGAGAGATGGAGCCGGCAGGTGGTCTTTGAGCAGACGTCAAGAGCTGCGGCTTTTGAAGGCACAGTCGCTAGTGCTGAGGACGAGGCTTTGAAGGACAATGTGTTGGAAGAAGGCACAACCCAACCGCAGCAGCCAGGTGGTCGGCCTGCGATTGGGGCTGCGGTGTTTGCTCAGCAAGCGCAGTTGGATTCTCGTATATCAAGGCGTCCAGGTACTTTATAGGAGGTCAGATGTATGTTGCTTAAGAGGAACGGGGTTTCAACAAATGTGTCATAGTATCTCAACCGCAGGGCAGGCATCGTCCTCCTACCTGGACATGAATATTCTCGGCGCAAGATTTGCTACACAACCTTTCGGTACGGCTTGACTTGGCGCAAACCAGCATCAAATGGAACGTCCTACTCTTCTTATTGCTCCGCTCAATGCTGTCCTCCCAAACGCATCCACGACGGCTATTTACATCTGCTATCCAACCTTTACAGTCTTCGAGGCTTCATAGACCCAGATGGACTGCGTTCCTGTTCACGAAACCCACAACTCGGCAAGGAATAGTGTGTCTCCAGCGGAAGGGCTGGCCTCATCCCAGTTCACAATGGTCGCTGGGCAGAACTCTGAGGGAGCCCGAAGAGGTGCAGTTGAGTCGTCGTCCCTGGGTCTGGGAATTCCAACTCAGTATTCAAGCAGGTGAAGAGATATTTGGTCCAGCGAGCAGATGTATCGCCCCAAGATCGCGACCTACTGGAGGACCCCGATCATGAACCCTCCACCTGACACGGCGGTGGGGTGGTTGTCGAGAGACTACAACCCCATGTTCGATCTCGTGTTTTCCATGCAAGCATCGGGACTTTGCCCGCTTGAAGACGGCCTCTGATCTGCAAGTCGTCCTGGTTAGTCTAGTGGTTGCTCAACCTTGGGCGCCGTTGCCTGTAATGCCGGGGCTGCAGATGGTATCCTTGAAGCAGAGAGTCTTATCTTATAAGAGAATTGAAAGGTCGAGACCGTGGGTAGCCAGCCCAAGACTATGTCCATGTTCGTTCGCAAGGCTGCTATGATGCCCACTTGCAAATCTGATCTAGATGTCTTTTTGATCTTTCTGATACCTCATCGACGGTTTGCCCCAGATTTAGGGAATCCTGTTCCTATCGATAACGATTGCTTGGTGTGACTTGGCGATACGCACATGGACCTACAGGTGATCAACAAGGTCTGGAAATACAATAGCAGGCAAAGCACCGGCAGCTGGCCTCCGATAGGAATGCTCTTCAAGTAACAAATAATCCAGAGATGCAATAAGACGTGCAATCTGCCAGTGTATGAGCGCGGGAGGAACTACTTGGCCAAAAACAGTTAGTTCAAATTGGTGGGAAGAGCAGCAAGATAGCAATCCCAAGAATGGAAGAAACGACTCGAACTTCAGGTTCGTCTTGATCCGTCGCCCTCCTCGACTTCCTGCTCAGTTCCTTCTCCTTTCCGTCATCGACATAGCCTTGGTCGGAACATCTGGAAAGACTCCAATCGCTGCAGGGACTTTGTCTTCTTACCATCACCATGTCATTGCCCTTCCCGAATGTCTACCATCTCCGAACAGTAGCTGAGGCTTCTTCCAAGGCCTGCTATGTGTGTCACAAACCTTCGACCAAGGTGCTGATCACGCCTGACAACAAAGTAAGCGTCCTTCTTCATTTCCGAGCAGATTCAGTCTTTTGAGTATGTTCTGTGACCATCACCATACCAACTGGTCTTGTCAGGATTTCTTCTATATCTGTGTTTCCCACTTGACCGACAGAGGATTTGCTTCCCCTGTGGTAGACGCCGAGGCGGAAGCTGCAAAGAAGAAAAAGGAATGGATGGACAAAGAAATCGAGAAGATCAAGCAGGAATACGAGGAGAAGCAGCGCAAAAAGAAGGCAAAGAAAAAAGCCAAAGACGACGACAAAGGCAAGAAGAAGGACGAGGATGATGACGACAAGGCTGAGAAAGAAAGGGATGAAAAGGTCTGTATTGTCTTACTGATGATCGCACTCACATTCGTCCTTGACGCTAATGTCGCGAGTGTTTGTACCTCGTAGATCAAAGCCATACAGGCTGGTGCTAGTACCAGCGACAAACCGGAAGATATTCCTCGCGTGTATGCCCTGCACAAGTGAGTCATTCCTTCCTCCCAGCCACCTACCTTCTTGACTGATGGTAAAAGAAATTTTTATCAAATGCGAATCGACCGATTGCGAAACTTGGAGGTTGCAAAACGGCAGCAACAGCGCCTGAAAGACCCCAATTTCTTCCCGGCAACGCCGAAGGGCGATATCTCCTGACCCAACGCCAAATTGATACCCATCCATGCTAAACACTCGTCTCAATTCGTTTCTTTCTTCAAATCGTCAGGAATGGGGCACCCCAGTAACTCGAAATATGCTGGCTTGACGGCGAGCTGAAGCTTGTATCTGGGACTAAGGTGATCACTCAACACTCGCCAATAGCTTGCCACCAACGCTGTCGCCTATGCTGGTGCATTCTGCACTTTGAAAACCTGCATAACTGGTGCATACTTGTCTGCAGTCTGCTACAAAGCTCAAGGCCGCTCCGGATTTAAAACTAGTTGCCCTTGTCAGCACTAGCATCCAGGTGTGCGGAAGCTCATCCCGCTGGTGGAGCCGATAATATTGCGTCGTCTGCGTTCAGCCATGCTCAGATGTCAGCAGAGAGTCAGCGACCATAAATTTTCTGTCTCCAATAGTGGATCGGGATGGGAACAATGTCGAGGAAACTCAGGTATTTCAGCCTTTGTCGTGACGACACGTGGTTGAGTTCCACATCTGTCGCTCGCAAGGTGCATACAAACACGAGCTCGCGTGGTGCAGTTCGTGTTCACTCGAGGCGAGGAAAAGCAGTCCGAAGAGGCCCTGCTCGACGTCAATACGACGATCCCGCTCTTGCAGTTGGGCCTCCCACCGAGCAAATCCGCTCCACCAATCTGGCCCGTTCAGGAGCTCACTTGCCCATATTATGCCATATCCGGCCACCGTCGGCTATGAATGTGCGCTCAACATGGTCGAAACCTGAATCCCGCAATTTGCACTGCTCGAGGGCCACAGATCCATAGCATGTTGGCATCGGGCAAGAAAACGCGCGATTGGACACCTGCTTCAACGTTCTATATCTATCCCTATGCGGAGACCGAGTTCTAGATGGCAAGCGAGATCCTTTGCTTGGCCTGCCAGGCCTTTCCATGTTTGGGGTAATGTTGGGGGATCGGTCTTTGGACGTTTCCCGGCCTAAGCTTTTTGAGTTCTTACGAGGCTGAACTTCAATTACGTCCAACAAAACACGTTGTTTGCCCGGCCCTACCCGTGTCAACTACATGTCACACACTTCCGACAGGGTGGACCTCTCTTTCTGCCAATCCATCACGGCTCATACTCTCGAATTCAATCCCAGGCCAGAATCTGGAGTTTCGATAAGCGAGCTGTTGGCACGTGGACCATCACAATAGACGGAGTGTTTCCGATTGTCGCTCACTCGGAGTTCGGGCGGGCTTTGATTGTCATCGTTCTCCAGGGTTGGAGTGGATCGAGTCTTGGGATGTTCACACCCAGAAAAACAGTTGCAGATCTGACTTTCGGGGTGCCCGACTGTTCGAGTCAGCAAAGCGGGTTCGAGCTGCAGTCTTTACGAGCTCAAAGCCGGTTTGAAGACCATGAAACACGTCAAGCTAAGAACTGGGCTAAGGCAGTCAAAGCTTGCACCCTAATACTCATTCTTCAAGCTTTGTGCCCCATGTCAGCATCGAAGGATTTGGCATGCTTGGTGGATCAATAAAGTATGCAACCACGCGCCTGCCAAAGCAGCCACTCTTGCGGAGGAGAGGTTTCCCTAGTCCCTGAGGTCGTGAAGCAACGGTTGGCGGCAAATGAGCATGACCGTCCCTCAGAACTGCTCCATCTACTCCGTACCAAACTAGCGAAGGTGGCCCTGTAAGGCTGAAACCTACGGGGACCAACGCCTTCATCGATGGGGCCTTCATGAGAAGGCTGACGCGGAGGATCCCGAGAACGGCGACCACGGTTCGACTTGCAGCTTTCTCTCAAGAGTAGTATACTCCCTCATGGCTCACGCGGGAAAAGACCAGACGACCTTACTCAGTTCTCTCTGGACCCCATTGCGGAGATCCCACTCGCATTGACCACACGTTGACGGGGTGTGGCACACCGGAATAGGACATTGGAACATTTCGGTCGCCGTCAAAGATCCTTTGTCCAATGCATTCCCTGATGCATTTGTCAGCCATAACAGCCTCCTATTCGCGCGAGCTGAGGTCGGGACAACTCATCACCGAGCAGGCACAGCAGCAATACGACTCAGGACAAGGTCAGAGTGCAACTGGCTCCCCTGGAACTGACCTAGCAAGGGTGCATTGAGGGTCTGTCAAAGGCGGTAGGTGGTTTGCAAACGCCAATCGGGAAGGTGGTCAACACAACATCAATGTGCTTACTCGTGCGATCCTGACAGAAAACCAATTGACCAGGAACTAGACGGTGTGGGTGTCTTTTCCGCCAATCTCGAAGAGGCAAAGAGCGCTTCAGTCCCCCTCGCGAGAACGATTCCAACTACCAATTCGAACATAAAGCAACTTCCTCTGCTGGTAA
Organism: Fonsecaea multimorphosa CBS 102226; assembly: GCF_000836435.1. Lineage (NCBI taxonomy): Eukaryota > Fungi > Ascomycota > Eurotiomycetes > Chaetothyriales > Herpotrichiellaceae > Fonsecaea > Fonsecaea multimorphosa. Next base: position 216,177 of record NW_015971665.1, on the reverse strand, counting down.
GCGGAACGAGGTCTTGGGCGTGCAGCTCGGAACGTCCCACGACGTGCATCTTAGAGCCCTCATTCTCACAGTGCCGGGGGAGCCAAGTAAAAAAAGAAATCTTTTCGCAGAGGAACGAAGATGGCCCGTCAACGGTTTGGCTGTCCTGCATGGATCCATGGACGTCATCATGCTTGGGGCTAATGCTTCACCACCGCGCCCTTCGACCGTTGGCACTGATGGATACCGTTGAGCGTCAAGCATCGGCAAGCTTCCAGAAACCCTGTCAACACTAGGCGACCTTGTCCTCTATCAGCCGTCCGGATCCGACCACAAGTCGCATCATGAGGGGTGGGTCTCAGCTGCCCTTGTGCAGGTGGGATAACAACAAATTTGGAAGTTCAACCGTTAGTAACAGGTGCCCGACGGGCATATTGTTTGAAGTCCAGAGAACGTCGGGAAAGTCAATTGTTCATCAACTTGGTGCGGGAATGAGCGGCACCTTTCCCCCGTCGCCTGGAATTGTCTTCGGCCCAGAAACGCCAGGGGGCGCATTTTGGACTTCGATGTGTACGCACTTAGCGTGGATTCAGCCTTGTCGTCTAAACAACACATAGCCAATCCGACGCTTGTGTATTGCCCGTCGCTGATCCAACCATATTGCAGAAACGGAAAATCCCAAAGGATCAAATGTGGTCTTTGATCGACATCACGCTCAACTCGAGCATCGTCACAAGTTTCCATTCCCCGCCCTTCTCATCCCAGGAGGAAATCTCACCGCGCTGTCGAAGACTGCTTTCTTACCACCTCCATTTCCGGGTCCTGGTTCCTGTCCTGGCGCTGATCCCCCTCCTTCTCCTCCTCTTGATGAGCTTCCTTCACGAATGCGCACCTCGTCCACCTTGCCCTTGGCCAATCCGAACCCGGGCGTCACCCACCCTCCACAACTGCAGCGCAGGCCCTGCCATGCAAACTTGCCGATGTTCGCCCCGCACCGCTGCGTCGGACATGTCAGTCGGCCGTCCAACTGTCCCTGAGACAGGACGGGCCTCATCCACGACAGAGGGTGGAGGAAGATGTGCGCGCAGGGGTCCCCTCCAACCGCCGCCGAGGGGTCGCGGTGTGGAGGTGGTTTGTGAGGCAGGATGAAGCTGGATTTGGCGAGCAGGCGCCTGCATTTCCGGCACTTGATTTCCACGTTGGCGGGTAGGGGAGGCGCCGGTGAAGGTGACGAGAGAGTGATGTCCGGGTTCAGGATCTCGGTCGGCTCGTCGTTGTCCGGGTTCAGCAAGGTAAGACTCTGCACCCTGTCGCTAAGGGGGTCGTTGTTGCCCGCTACACTGGACGAACTTTGAGAACCGTCTTCCTGGCTGTTCTCGTCGTCTTCCTCGTCCCGAAAACTGATATGGTCCATCTCCGGCGCCCGATTTTCGCTCAGCGCGTCCAGCACGTTCCGTGAGTTCATCCATCGTCGGTAGATTTTGTGGCTTTCAAGTTGCTCCTGGGTGTTCGGGCAGCCCATGGCCTCGTACATGCGGAGTTGCTTGATAAACCCGGAATTTGGTTCCACTTGGGGACGGCCTTCGCGAACCAAGGCAAGGGCCGAATCAACTGTCAGCGGCGTGGGGGGTAGGGAGACCATGTCCGGTGCGGGTGCGGATGACGTTGACGACGATGAAGTGTTTGTGGCATCTTGAGTTTTGGGGTTGGTTTGAGATTGTTGGTTGACGATGTTTGCTGTTTGGCGAGAGTGCCAGAGAAGGTATGCTATGACGATGGTCGCAGAGCGGGAGACGCCCATTGCACTGGTGGACGCATGTTAGCTATCACAGAAGTTTCTTGTAAACATCAAAAACCTGCGCGCAACACGTAATTGTAATGGGAAGCTTTTGACGGCGGCAGGGAGGTGGTAGTCTTTGGGACACAGTCAAAGCAATCTTCCTCACGTGTCAGGTTGATTAAAGGCGACGAGGAGCATTCCATGGAAGATGTCTCCCGGGAGTTCCAGTTGGAGACACTGTGCTTCTTTGTTGCAATCGTTACACCCCCTGCCCCTTTCCAGAGAGCCTTGCGGCACGAAGACGTTATCACGTGATTCGACGGCCGAGAATTCCAAGGATTCAAGTTGGTCGGCGCTGCTGATGCTTGTCGAGCTGAACGATGTCGTAGTCTGAAAAGAGAGTTTTCTCTCACATGCTTTGTTGGTCAGTTGGGCGTACAGGTCCAGCCCTGATCTAGACTGGCGGTTCGGGCTGTGGTGCTTCAGCGTGGCAAACCCGAGATTCGGCCAAGCCGGCCAAACGCAAACCTTGGCATTTGGTGGAGGACGCGTGGTCTGTTCTGGCCAACGTACAACACAGACGAGTTTCAAAAAGTACAGTCGGCGAAGCCGAGTCTGTGCTCTGCAAAAGGTGCTTTTACGAGATGTGGACCAGGATCCCCGCTTCTTGGTGACTATGGTCGCCGCCGAGGGCGAGCGAGTGAATTCGGCCAGGACAACAGATGACGCCAGACAACACAACACCAGGCACGCGTGCACGAACCCAGGTTTCAGTGCCCTGTGAGGCAGATTTGCGCAAGGAAGACATAGGATGCGCGATGGCCAGAAGTCAGGAGAAGAGGAGAAGATGAGGAGAAGATGACCTACCAGTGCACAAGAACTCCGCCCGGGATCGGGTCGATGGAGCCATCTTTGAGGGGGGTACCAGAGGCATCAAATTGATTGGACCTCGAGTCCTTCAAACCCTCGTGAATGAAGGCATTGCTCCGGGGGAAATAGGACAGAATGTTCGAGTCATAGACATCGTCCAGAGGGATGTGCAGGTGCTGAAACCCGCGAAGCGAGGCCCAGTCTTTTTGGAATTTCCAGTCCAACACCGAAACGACATGAGTGATATTGGAGCCCTGGAGGATCTTGGGGCGACGCAAGGCTTGAAATCTGACCGGAGCTTGTCAATAGGTGTCATCGGAACTCCCCTTTGATTTCTGCATTGGTTTGACTTGGGACCCGAAGAAACCGGTCGACAACAGCCGCCGTGTTCCAAGTACCAGTCACGCACGGATAGGACATTCAACTGGACCACGTACCCATCAATGTACAAGTTGTAGCCTGGGACCTTGCTGGGCAGGGTTGGGATGTCCATGTTGGCACTCAGGATACGCCGCTCAGATGATGGACGGACTCGGGACCCAGATAGGGAAGAAGAACCGGCCAAGGCCAGCCGTCTCGATGCAAAGGGAAATTAGCGGTGAGGGAACAGTGACCACAGTGTGGATTGTGAAATGATGTTTTTTTGCCTTTCAGGCGAGTGGGCGAGGGTTGTGTGATTTGCAGTTTCGATTCGTCGTTGTGGCTATTGTCACTCTTGATGGGGATGAGATTTTTTTCTCCCTGTCTTGAAACGTGTAGACTCAAATTGAGTAATGCAGGCACGACAAAAGATTGGTTCGTACGAATTAGGCCCTGGCGGTGGTGGCCTTGACTTATGGAAGCCTTGAAGCCTTGAAGCCCTGATGCCCGGGAAGGTGAAGGGAAAGAAAAATGAAATGAGCCTCGGCTAATGCCAAGACTGAGGTAGGCGTCGAGGCGTCACCAGGGCCACTCGGTTCGAGTACCAAGAATGGGAAAGAGCACTCAGCACATTTTCATTTTCACTTCCATTTCACTTCACTTTCACCTCACCTCTGTTTGGTCTTGTTCTCTACTTTGCAGGGTGGCCAGATAGGAATCCAGTGTAGGGGAGTGTAGAAAATAATCTGAGAAGCTCGGTACTTGGTAGTAGTCTGAGAACTGAGAATGGTACCTAGTAGTACCCTCTATAACCTGTGGCGTAGAATACGTGGCTGGTGAGTTGAACGGAAAGTGATCTGCAATAGAATAATTACAATGTAAGTACTACCCGGCAGAGCGATGAGGGGCACCAGCGAAAGAAGTGGCCGAGGTTCAAGACTATCGTATGATGGCGAGGCGGGCAGTGACTCTTTGACATCCTTTGTGTCGTCAGTCCAACAGAGAAGCTGGTTTGAACACCCACCAACGAGCAAACCACAACCACATCAACACATGGTCTCTGTGTCATCAGGCCTCTTGGATTTTGCTTAGCAACCATATCAAAACTCCTTCACAAAACGATTCCTTCCAGACTCCTGTTCCGAGCCGGCATCCGGCCCTGCCTCATGGATCATGTCATTGTCTCCACCGGTAGGGACCCGGCCCACCGTCTTCCCCGAATGGGATCGCAAGCGACGTTTGATGAATCTTCTGGAAAAAGGCACTAGCGATGTTTTCTGCAGCTTGTCGGTCTGGGATTTTGGAAGCTCGGGAGAGAATGGTGGGATTGGAATGAGGGTGGGTTGTTCTGGTACCTGATGGAAATCCCCACATGGCCCAATGGATCGAATCCGCGGGCTGGTCAGTGGTGATCCTTGTTGGGCGTACCAGTCACTCTACCGCCTAGGCCACTACTATCACTAGGGCCCTTGTTCTTCCGCCGCCATTATTGATCTGAGATACGACATCAGTTTGGGCCACTCGCAATTGTCTCCCCCGGTTTCGTCCAGACCCGCTCCTTTCATCCACTCTCCAAGACTCAAGAGGGCCCCAAGAGGGTCCCAAGAGGTGGCTTCTCGCATCTCAATCGGCCCTATGTCCCTGTCTGGCTTCTTGCTCCGAAGCCAGGCGCCGTTTCGAGGCAGATGCACAGATGCGAAGAACGTCTCCCTGCACAGGCTTCTTGCACCATTATCTGCTTGGAAACTTCACCCACAGCCGATTGCCCATTCAGGCCACAGGCTGGAGAAGTTGATCAAACTGACCCTCTCCATGGCTAATCACACCGTTTCAGTTGCCTAACTGCCAGCCTTGTCGGCTACCAAGGCTTCACTCCTGAATCTGGTACCCCTACCCGATCGAGTTTATGCAAAATCCCTGGTGTCATCCTTGCCAACCATAACAGAACTATCAATCGAATACGAAGGACTACCTCCGTCCACACCATTGTCTACAGGGCACGAGGTACCATCCAAAGATCTCGAGCCCTAGGGGAGCAATCAATCCCTAGCAGAAGGAATTCGTTCTACTGGTAGGGGAGAGACAAAACAGACCACGCTTTCATGCAGAATCTGATCATGTTGCGGCCCTTGCTTTCACCGAGTATTCTGGTGCCACCTCATCGGAATGGTTGGATGGCGTCCCATCAGCCTTTGTGAACGCCGCTGGTCCAATAGAATAGACCAAAGCCAGCAATCTACCGAGGTATGAAGTACACTGTGAGCGGTACAGGGTATACCACCCACCCTGCAAAAGGGATCAGCAACAATGGTCTTGACTAATCCTTGGGGGGAAGAGAGGCACCCAGGGGTGACACTGTGGGTGACCGTGGGCTTTAGGGGGGCATCACAGGCCATTTTTCGTAGGGCAGAGTAAACCGAAGGTAGGGCTACGTCTTGGTGTGCCCATGATGCAGATCCGGATGGAATACTGCCAGGGCAGAGGATACGGGGAGGACTGAGTCTCGCGTTGCAGACCAAGTCCCGGCCTCACATGCATGCGCGAAATGGACGCTAGGCGTCAAGGGACGCCACACAGAAGCAGAGCCTGTCGCTCGAGTCAGTAGCGGTACACCCATGTCGACCATCAGACTCGGCATTGCCCACCCATCGTTGAGGCCAGGGTCAAATGACACTTCCTCTTCCAAGCATCCTCTACCGGGCCCATTCTTCGTGTTTGATACCTCTGAGAAGGGTGGCTGCCAACACACAGGCCCCGAAGGAGGGACCGTGTCGAACTTGTGAGCCGTTAGCTCCCGCTTGACGGGGTGGTGCTAGGATTATTCACAGTGCCCTGGTCAGCGTGGCCGCGGGACCTATGACGTGAAGGCGAAAACGAGCCCTCGTACCCGCAGGTATCGGGGCGACCAGAAGCCTTGGGCCCAGGGCTGCATTGGAGCTAGACCGTCCAAGGTGAATGCTCTACATGCACGAACCCATCGAGAAAAACCTTGTTGCCGCAGAAGACGAGGCATAATCGATATGCGCGCCGCACAAACTTTGGTGCACATTTGGAGCTCCCTGGCCCCATGGCTTCCAGGGTGCCATAGTACACGAGATTCTTGGAAGGTTGCGGGAAGGGAAGATCAGTCTGCAAATATGTTGGCGCTCGAGATCTTGTCCGTTTGTGGAAAGCGATGGCTGGGCCGTACGAAGGACAGGAAACGCATCTCGCATCACCCTAGCTAATTTTGCAAAACGCAAACAACGCCACCCAGGCCATGGAACCCGCGTTTTCCGGGATTCTAGGCATAAGGCTTCAGCTGCAACCGAGTCCAGAGCGGCGGCCGGTCGAGGTGGACCGAAGGAAGAGTAACACCAACCATGTCTCTCTACCAATTGTAGTTTCATGGTAAGATCAGACTCAGAGCATGATGAATGGGTGATGGGTGATGGGTGAAAGGGTTGTGGTGGTGGTGGTGATGCTGATGATGATGATGATGATGCGATGCTGGGATGATGGGGCACAGACGATGCCGTGCTGTCCGACTCTGAGTATTCGTGTCCCGGTGTGTCACGGTCTCCCTCCAATCATCATACAAATGGCCCACCACCGAACTTAACGCCTGCGAATCATTCCCTACGGCCATCAGCTTGCCTTACAGACCCCCAGAGCACAACACCCTTGGGCCGGGCTGAGGTCGAGTGGTCGAGTGGTCGAGAGTTTCATAGGGCTACTTTCTCCTCAATTAGGTCCCACCACTAAGCGGCCAGCAGCTTTTGGCGGGGCATTCCAGCCTAGCCACTCGTAGTAGGCGACTATCACCCAGCGTTGCAGGGGCCTCGCTCGCTCGCTCCCTCTCTTGCTCTTCCCACGCCTTTACTTAGTTCCGTGGACGACTCGGTCCTAGTGTCGTGTCTCAGTAGGTACGAGCAACAACTTCGATCCCAGGCGCCCTGGCCTGGTAGGCTCGCCCTATCGGGTGCCCACTTGGACTCTGGAGTCTCCATTATCACCCATATTACCGCCTGGGGGGGGCACGAGGTCAGCCCATGCCGCCTTTCTCCCTCACCTTCCTCATCAGCCACTACCCAACCTAGCAAGGTTTAGTATCAGCCATTCTGCCCTGCTTATTGCTGAAGGGGGGCTCAGCGAGCCGCGTGAGTGTCTGTGCGTGGCTCATCATGCGCACAAATAGCAAAAGCGCAAGGGATCAGAAGACTTCGTATGGTACGTACAAGAGTACGTAGGTCAACAAGGGCAAACCGAGGGTAAAATGTTGCTGACTCGATTGAACCCTTGCGAGATGCACACTGGGGGAAGGGAGCCGAGTCACTTTGACAAGCCCTACCTACCTAGTACCTAGGAGATGCGGGAGGCAGCACCAAGTGCGCCCCTCTCCCAGACTCCGATGTTCCATCGCGTTGCCCAAGCCCTGGAGCGTGGGTAGAGAGAGGCAAGAGGAAAAATTAACCCTTGCAGCGTTGGCCAGCCATAGGTACCTAGGTAGGCAGGCTTAGAGACACCCCAGGCTAGCCCAGGCTAGCCCAGCAGGCAGGGTCATGTTTTGAGGCTCCACCCTCCACCCTGCTGGTGCGGAACGGCTGCAGCCTTTTTTCTCGGTGTTTTACGCTAGAAAGCCCACGGCCGATCTGGGCTATGCGTCCCGTAGGGCTGAACCGGCCCAGCCAAGAGCTTCAGCCCAGTTCTGATCAGATTGCCTGACGAGCAAGGAAAAAAAGACGAAAGCCACGGGCGCCTGCGCATGCTGCCGGCGCGCTCCAGACTGGCTCACATCCTCGTTGGATACCTGGCCACCTTTCGTATTATGCCCTGGTCTCTTAGAGTTTCCTGGCTGCCCCTCGAACAGCCCTGCTGCAGTGCTGCTGCTCAGATGGTTTTTTTCAAGCCACTCCACTTGGACCAGCTGCCCTGCCCTACCTCCACCCCCCCTTACCCTGGCCCGATTTGTGAAAGAAAGCAGCAAAGCGCAATCGCATGGCGGCAAGCTTGTATTGGCAAACTTGCAATGACTGACTGGACTGACTTCAGACAAGGTCCAAGTACTGCGGAGCTCCAAGCACTGGAGCGTGCCATTATTGCCGTCGCCCTACTTGTCTTCGTCAGAGAAACTATTCCAGTCATTCCACGCCTTCTATTGTCATTCCCTCTTCGCCTCGACCTCCCCCCAACCCTCAGTCTGCGAGACCTCGTACTCCCCCCCTCCTTCGTACACTACGCTTGCTGCGGCCATTGCTGTGTCCAACCCAACAAACCCAACAATCAAGAACCGAGAGGATCCTACTGAATTCCGCCCACCTATACCGTGGCCCTGTCCAGCTGCTGGCTGAGTTATCCCAGGAAACCCTGCGCCTTCGAATCCTACAAGCAAATCACCGTCTGCGACCTTCACTCACCTCCCATCCTCCTTCACACCGCATACCTCTCCCTTATGCAGCATGTCTATCGCTCCTCCTCCTACTTGCTGCTTGCCTGACTGTGGCTCCCCAGCCCGCTCGACAAACCCCTCCTAGGCCCTTCCTCATAACTTGGATCTCTCCGTTGACTGGTCCTCAGTACTGTCCTTTCCATTCTGCAACTCATCCGCCTTGAGAGAGAGGGAGAAGGTATACGCCCCTCTGCTCTACATCCTGTCCTTACCGCCATACTCTGTTGTAACAACCCTGTACTTTTTCAACCCACGACATAGACTGCTACATTACTTATTCCCTCGAGGGAAGCCGCACCCAAACAAACCCCCCTTGTTATACTATACGTTGGCTAGCGAGAGCACACCAGAGGTTTAGCTCTCCACTATTCAGGATATACCGCCCAAAAAAGAAGAGGCATCCCAGGAACCCGGCATCAGGCACATGTGCGTCGCCTAAGTTACGCAAACAACCAGGCCAAGGCATACATATCCTAGTACGGGGTGTCCGCGAGGATTTGTAGGCCCTCGCCACAATCAGGTCCAAGAACCGGAAGCCCGTGCCTTGCAGTATAACTACCCGGCTGAGCACTTGTTGCGTCCCACCTAAGTTCTGATGTTGCAGTGGCCCGGAGACAAATAAAAGATGGATATCGGCAGGTCTGGTACCGCCGGAATGCGGATACCATTACCACCCTACAGAGACAATGCTGCAACGCCTCGATCTACTTCTCGGTCCAACTCCCAAACCTCAGAGGACTCTCTTCGACCTCGAGAAGGCATGGGCATCCCTGGCGCCCGCTTCAACGACGTCCCTCCACCGCTCCCACCCCCTCGATACAATAACGAGTTGGCCCAAGGGATCGACCTTGGCTGGAAGTACGGCAACGGCGAGCCCTTTGATATACAACGACAGCTGGCGCCCATAAAGCCGGGTTCGAGCCTGTACGGTGGCTATTTGGATTCCCGGAGCCACTTTGGCCGTGCTCAAGACACGGACGAGATGGACCTTGACGACGACGATTACGTTCGCCGGAGCAGCAATGTCTCGACGGTGAGGTCACCTTCACAGGCCGACATACGTCTGGCCGGTTCAGTGCCCGCCCTAATTCGGAAACCACCATCTCCAACTCTGGCGAGTCAGAGGTGAGTCAGCCCTGGCATCTTTAGCCAAGCCCAAATTTTTTCACCTTGCACTGCATTTCGGTTTTTTCACGTCTTTACATTCTGTCGCGAACGGGCGATACAGCATCGTATTGTACGGTCTAACGCTCCTCTGACGTGTTTGTTGGGGTTTACAGTTTCCGTTTTTTTCTTTTTCCGGTCGTTTGCGCGCGCCGTGGGGGCTAAGTTGCCGCCCGTGAGCCCGTTTAGCCGCAAGCGGCAATGTACCACGAATGCTGATGAGATATGCTATTTTAGATTACAAGGGGAGGTTCCCTTGGCGCAGCGAAATTTTGACCGCTCGTCGCAAGCATACGATCAGAGACTTTTGTCCAAGATTGGGAAGTCGAACTCGCCACCGCGACACCACCGTTCAGGCTCGGCAGAATCCTCATCTTATGGCACAAAGCTTTGCCTGCAGACAAAAGACTCAAAAGTCCAATTACTGTCAGCCAATGAGCTTCCTTCGGCGCTCTTTGATCCGGTGTCCAGATGGATCACAAGTCCGGTATCAGCAGGCGTCTCACCCGGCTCGCGAGCGGGCTGGCGTGACTACAATATGGATCATCGGAGTCCTTCGATGGACAGCGCGAGTAACTCGCTCGTATTGGACCCAGAATTGTTTCTTCAGCCTCGACCGAGTGGTTTGCCTGTGGCGGGCGGCGCCGGACCGGGATTGGACGAAGTGGCCAGTATTGCAAGTCGCTCACACCGCGGCAGTTATGACCAGGGATTCTTCGCCGAGACAGAATCCGACATTGGAGGCGAAGATGGCAACACATTCCGCAATCTCAATCTGAGCGACCGACAGGAGCAGCAGGTGGGTCGGCGATCTTCTAAGCAGGGCATGAAGCGGAGGGCAGGGTCACCCCCATCCGAAGTGGCTCGGGACGACAAATCCCCGTCACGTGGTAACGCATCAGCAGAATTGTTCCAAAAAGTCACCACGACCGCGTCTGCACGGTCGCCGGTGTCGAAGTATTATCAGCCAAAGTATGGCTCTGTTTCGTCAACCACGTCGAGCGTCAGGCACAACTCATATGCATCGTCTGTGGCTCTTTCAGTGGCCGGCAGTAGCATGACCAGCATCTCTTCCTTCGAGCGACAGTCACCGCTAGACCCTGCTTCCCAGGCTGCATATATAACCTCGGCCCAGCCTGTTTCGAGCCCTGCCACGTCAATTGCACCCTCTAGAAAACAATCAACCCAGTCTCCGCTCGATACAAAACCTCCCATCTCGAAGCCATCTACACAATCCGTCATGAGCGACTCGAGGCTTCCTCCTGCGACCCGCGTTGGTAATTACTTTATCTGCGATTGCTGCCCTAAGAAACCCAAAAAATTTGACACAGAGGAAGAACTCAGGTAAGTGGACGCCCTGGAGAGTTTTGTTCTGCCCTCCCCCACGCTCTCGTCTGCGTCTCGTCTGCCACGTCGTATTCCTGAACGTCACGCTGATGATCGGCTAGAGCGCATCAAATGGAGAAGCAGTACACATGCCAGTATTGCAACAACCGCTTCAAAAATAAAAATGAGGCTGAACGTCACCAAAATTCTCTACATCTACGGCGCCATTCTTGGTCGTGTGCAGCTATCACGAGGTATGAGGCCGCATTCCACCCGTCGTCTTCTCCTTCAGCTGGTGGCGCCCCGACAGATGTGTGCGGCTATTGCGGAGAAGAGTTTCCCAATCTCCCTCAGCCGGACTGGGATCGCCGGATCGACCACCTCACCAATATCCACAAATTCGGCGAGTGCAACCAGTCCAAGAAATTTTACAGGGCCGATCATTTCAGGCAGCATCTCAAGCACAGCCATGCTGGACAGAGTGGGAAATGGACTAACATGCTGGAAAATGTGTGCTTGCGCGAGGAAGTTCCCCAGGACCCCATTGGGATTTCACCGAGTGGGAGTGACTCAAGCCCAGGACGAGGTCCCAGCGGCTTTTCCGACAGGCCTATGGGTGGTGCCACGATTGACGAAGCCCAGGACGAGACTTGAAAGGGCCACAATTTGGAATCGGGATTCGGTCCTAAAAACCCCTCCATTTCTGCAAGGATGGAGAGGGTAGGTTGAGGGTTGCACCTGATATCTACGGCCGTCGGGAAGACCCGAGGTGCAGGATAAGGATGCTAACCGGCTCGAGAATTCTCTGGCGGCTGCCAACCCCGCCATCCTTTGTTGGAGTTTCCTCTCTGGACTGCCAACTGTCGCCAATGACTAGTCTCGCAGATGAATGCAGAGGATCCAGGATGCCGATCCCAGCTTGACCCTTTGCTCTTATCCCTCCCGGTCTTGGGCATGGTTGGAAGGCTGTGGCCGGATCCTCCTCGGCCATCGACCCTCTCTCTCCTTGTCATGCAAAGGACTTCGAACCAAAAAGGTTCCCTGGCAGGCCAATGACGAATATATGCGCAACGATGTTACGATTCGCAGCCACCCGCGGACTGAGGGCAAAAGGGACGAAGTGCTGCCAGGCCAATGAGCTTATCTTTTTTTTTCGCAGCGTTTCTTGCTTGTGAGGCAGCAAATGGCAGTCTCAATGATACCTTAATTGACGTCAGACTATAACACGGGATCACATCAACGACACTACCCTGGATACTAGCTACAAGCATAGCACTAACTATGCCCCTGTATCATGCTTCTGCGTACTCGAGAGCAATTTACAAGTCGCACACAGAAGACGAGTGTGGGCAACATGCCCTTTCGGCACGGTGTTAACCAGACAGTGGATCATCCAGGCACGGTGCTCGCCCACCGTGACCACTTTTTATCTCACGAACTTGCCCCGCTGCCAGGCTAAAAGGCACCGTGTGCCCATTTCAGGTTGCGGTATGTATGCCAAAATATTCGATGGTGATGTATCCATCCAGCAATTTTTATCCCTTACGATTAGCGGAAGGTGGTCGCCCTCTTGTCAGTTGGTTCCAATGGATATGACACCTTGGGGGTGCGGGAAAGCGTACTCGTCTTAGCCCAAACGCGATGTCCACAGGCGGCAGACACTTCACCCTGGGCCAGGGATGCAGAGCCTCGGACCGTCTGTGGGTACATTGGCGTGCTGGTCACAAACTCGATGATGCGAACTAGGCTTTCACCTGTGCACAGACAAGGGACTGTGGAGTACCAGCAGAACTCTGGACCTCTTGGGATCAAGGGATACCCTTCACTGCTCTGCCCGAGCAGTACCGACGACTCGACGGGCCTGTGACTATCACAAAACGAGTCACAAAGCTGCATTGGACCTATTGCATCATGCCACGCCCCTAAAGAACGAACGAACCAGAAGCTCCGCGCTGGAGGCATCTTGCTATCATCCGTGGTGACCGTCGGAATCAGTCATTGGATGTCGCTCACAAATGCTCTCCCTGACCATCTGGCCAAACCCAGAGAGGCAGAGCACCTCAGAAATTGACAAGCCACAACGCAAACAGGCTGCTGACGACATGGCCTCGTTGACCCCTCATCCGGCATCTTAGTGCTTACCGCCCATTCCAGGAGGGGACCTCTGAAACTTGGTCAGTGTACGGAGTTTTGATTTGAGCTTCCTTTGAGATCGGATCAACAAACGGCCTACAAATGGATCGGAAAATGACCAGCATATTGGGTTAAGTTAGACTATCGGACCAGCTGGTGGTGCAAAGCCCCTGGGAAATGATTCAAGGATGGGGACGACAGAATGTTGGAAGGATTTCCCACCCCCTCCTTGACATAGCAGCCCTGGCCTTTAGCTGGAGCGCCTTGTCTCAATGCCAAGTCCACCTCACAGTACCTGGTACGCCTGGGGGGGTTGCCTTTGCAAAATGCCGCGCTTCACGCCGGCTTCTTCCCTCTTGAGCAGTCTGATTCGTATCACCACCGCCAACAGCTAGCACTTTCGGTAAGAGTATCCGGCTAGCATGGCCATGTGCTGGGGTGCCCCCTCCGAAATCCGACCCCCAGGGTTCGCCAAACGGCAATGGAGCGATCCATCATCCAGCCACATACGTTGTTCGCCTCGACCACCTTGGCCGGTTTCAGCGAATAGGCGGGCCCCTGTCGAAGACGGTGGAAATCGGTTTGGCCAGCATGACGAAACGGGACATGACGGGAAAGAATTGAGCTATTCAGTTACTCTGCAGACTGCGATGTAACATTATGAAATCAAGGCACCATCGGATCATTACAGATAGACAAGAGACGGAGGTGAAGAAGAGACGCAAGCGCGATACAACCACGGCACAAAAGTGCCAGGTTGAACATTCTACAAGCATACAAGGCTATCGAGGTGCAGGTTGGACCGGGGCCTTGGGCCATGGATTCATACCCGTGCAAGTCCTGGGCTACATGTCAGTTGACTGCGACCTTTCTAGGGTCGCATATTGACGGTGCTCGTCCGGGCCACACCATCACAAATCAGTCCGAGCGCGACGAGAAAATGACACTCTCTGTCCTCCGTTTTGGGTGATTTCTGTTCCTTTTTCCTTCTTGCCTTTTCTTTTTGCGGTCTAGGACCAAGTCTCTCTTCATTTCTATGTGCTTGTAACGGAAAACTTGATGTCCGGGCCCCCTGGGTCGGGAGGACGAGTCATGAGAGGGACGGATATGGCAACCCCTAGCTTCCTGGGCTCCATGGGGTACAGACAGGCGGTATTGCTTGGACTACACAGCCCGTGCCCTACCAGACTCTTTTTGTCGTCAGGCATTGCCTTGTCCCGAGTCGACAGTGGTCCAGACCTCTCCTGAACTTCATTCCCTTCGTCCATCTTCTCTTCACGGGTCCTGATCTAAAGCAGATTGGGTATATCGTCCGATTAAGCACGGACTCGATGGATTCAGGGACAGCGCCGATCTGGCCTGTCGTGACCTCAATCAAGACGTCCTAGCCGACTGGTGGTGGTGTGGTGCTGTTGACGGTGGTGCGTGACTTCTGTGTTGTCTTCCAACGACTGGCCCTGGTGAAGATCGCCAGCGGAAAGGAGGAAGCAACACAGAGGATTGTCCTCAGAGGTCTTCCTGGGGAGGAGCAGCCTTGACAACCCTTTCAAACGCCGTCGAGTTCATCACAATCCTGCAAGTCACCTGTGACCCCGAACATCCTTGAAGCTCATCCCAGGGCTGGTCAATCTGGCCATGCACTGCGCCAGTCGAGTCCCGACCTTTGGCCCAGGGCCCCTGCCCGAAGACCAAGTCATGACTGATGCGATATCCATGGCACGAATAAGTCCAGCAACATTTCACACCTATCTGCGAATCATGAGCCATTGGCCCTCACCGACACCTCAAGGACGAAATGGCAGGTGCGGCTTAATCTGCACTGGCACAAATGGCGACGTCGTATAGGCCTTCTTGTATTCTGAATACAGAAACTGCCACACCCTCCTCCTGCCAGTGGTCTGACCAGGAGAGACACACGAAGAGACAGAAGGGGGACCATGTCGCCATCGGGGTATTGGTGGCATCCACGCATGCCAGCGGTTTCCTGCACACGGCCTCGTCCCACGCTTTTGCCACCTCTTCACTGACGCTACCAGACTAGACTGCAGAAGTCCCGGCAGATCCTGCTACCCTACCCACTCCACCTGTCTGAGACGCAGCTTGATGGCTATGGCGGCTCCAAACGAGAAGGGATGTTGTTGAAATACTCGGAAAACGAATCCGTCCTCTGGGATGAATGAATCAGCTCCGAGAGACCGCAGTTCCACATGCTGCCGTCGATGAGCAAATATTGTCGCAAACCCTGATCCCACCCTGATGTGTTGCGTGGGTCGAATATCACCAGGTTGATGCTGGGCTGTTTTCGGGTTGTCATTGACGCGAGACCGACGACGAGACAAGCAAGCGAGGCGGAGATCAAAATGTACGACATCACTGCTGCCCAGCTGACGGTGGTCAAATGCACGGGGTGGAAATGGTCAAACAGTGATCATACGACCCAGCAGGAGTAAGTTCTGGGCCAGCAGAGCGATGTTGTCGATGCCCGTATCCGTTTATTCGGGTACGGGTTGAGTCAGGGGGGTTCAAGGTACGTGACATTAGTCTACAACCACATCTGCCTTGCGTTGCATACAAGTGGTGGTCTACTACTAAGCTATCCCACGGACGGCACCATGCCGCAAGCCGGCAGAGAAGCGACGGCACAACGAATCGGTACTGCCAATGATGCCAATGATGCCAATGAAGGGTAGTCATGGCACCCGGTTGAGGTTCGGCTGTCATGTTATTAAGCAAGCCAGCGTGTGATCAGGTAGGTGTCAGGGTCGTTGACCGTTTCTTACGTGAGTGGGCGAGGTAGCTGCCAAGTCGCCAGTGTGTCTGGGCAGCCGTAAGAGAGCGACGGGGCATGCGGTAAGCATACAACGACGAGGGATGGATGGATCAATGGATGAAGGCAAAGGTAAGGCAAGGCTTGGTGCTGCACGGCTACTCTCAGCCTGATGGTATCGCCCTATCACCGACATAGCGCAAGGTATCTGGTTGACATTGACCAGGAGCCGCTGATTGGTTGAGTCGTCTGTCGCCCTTGTTCCTCCTCGATTCTACAATCTTTGCTCGTTCTTCTCTTCCTCCTTCTGTCCACGGTCTGTGGTGTTTCAGGGGAAGGCTATGCCTCAGATTCCTTCTTTTCCGCAGCAGCATCCATACATGGGTACGGCATTAAGATGGTCGACTCGGCTGCTTCTAGCGCGAAATATTATATCCTGGAATATAGCCTGGAAGGTGATTTGCCGCGGGAAGCATGACGACGGGCGTGGCCGCCAACGCGCACTGTCCGCCCATTCGGCAGAGGTATATTTCAAATCGACGTTGGACAGGGACACGCGGCCCTTGCACCTAGCTGTTGAGCAGGGTTCTGATGTTGTCCCTTGGCCGGAGACCCAAAAGGGAATTATCTCTATTTGTACAAGAGCTGGCAGGATGATAGTTAAAGTTAGGTACGAAATACGGAGGAGGGGGAGTAAGCTGATAGCGACTCTCCCCTTTGCCGGCGCGACCAAGGCAACCCAGAAAACCAGGAAAATAAGGAGGGATTGAACAAAAGATGGAGGGCTGTCTGTTACATGTCATGAGCGCGGGTGGTGTTGGGTCCCACAGACACGGCCTTGTCATTACCCCGGCCCGGCAGATCCAGTCATGGCTCGCCGAAGTCAGATATAGCAGTGGAAATGACCTCTTTCTTGCCACGTGGCTGAGGGAGGAATGTGGAATATCAAGATGGATGGAACTGCTGATGGCCATGGTGGTGGTGGTGGTGGTTGGACATGACATGGGGGGGCTCGCGTGAGATCGGGGGAGCTCGTGTTTTCGGTGGGCGAACGCACATAGGTCGGTGATATACGGAGTTGATACGGAATACGGGGTATATCTGCTTGGGGTTGTGTGTGTGTAGCCAAAAGGGGGGATAGAGTAAAGCGGTCCTGCCTAGGTAGGCAGTACCTCGTAGTGACTCCCATGGATATTATGTATAGGCGGCGAGGGGCAAATGATTATTCTTGATCACGAGCTCTGTTTTCTATACGAAACAGGCAATAAGGGCACCGGCGCCTCGCAAAGGGGAAGGAGAGAGCGGAGTTTAGAGCTATGTATTCCTCCTCCTACTCCTACTCCTACTCCTGTCACTACTACTACTACTAAGTTATTACATACACGGCAAGGCGCACGGACGTGGTTATAAATCGTGGGGAGTTGTAGGCAGTTGCATTGCCAGGGGGGCCGGCAAGAATCCCCGTACAAATCCCGATGCAGAGCCCTGAGCCCTGAGCCCTGAGCCTCCCTAGGTCCCTTACCTTAGGTAGGGTATTCTGTACTTTCGAACAAATTTGCAAGTGGCGACGAACAGAGAAGGAAGGGAAAAGGAAAACCTTTTTGCTCACTTACCTAGCTACCTAGCTATAATACCACCCCCAGAGTCCCGAGTACGAGAAATCATGATGACCTCGGGGGGAGGGTTTTTGGATTTATGTTGTTTAATTATTTGTTGGTTTTTTGCAGCACTTTTTTGGGAGGGTTTGGGGGCACCTAATTAGTTACTTATTGCCTTACGTTACCTTACCTTACATATCTACCTAGGTAGGTATCTAGGTAGGCAGGTATGGCAGGGGAGGCCCTGATGGCCCTGATGGCGGCGACGGATGGCAAAGGCAATGGCAAAGGTAATGATACCGTGACACTGAGACACTTGAGACACCCGCTGCAAGAGACAGAAAGGGTAGTAAGTCCCCAAGTTCACATATTACGTGCGTTAAGGCTCGTCCCCCATCCCAGGAAATGCGCAAAAACAAACATACCTAGGTAGTTACCTCGTACTTCTTGTTTCTGTATTGTCAAAAAGAAGAAGGCGCCGGCGGGGCTTAGTCATATAATACGTCGACTTTTTGTTGGCCGTTACGCAGTAAGAATTACCTAGGTTCCTAGTAGTTGTTTGACTTTTTCGCGGAAGGCCGACAATGACAAGGCTCCGAGAGGAGGGTGGGAAAAAGGGGGGTCCCCCAGGGAAAAGGGTTGAAATGACTTGTGTGACCATGGGTTGTATTTACCTGGAACCTCGTATGCCGGTGAAAATGAGGGCCTGATCCTGTCATGTACCAAGAAACAATCATTACTCCCGTATAGGGGTCATTTTGCGACAGTCGATAGCAATAGACGGCGTAACGGCGCATCTTGCAATGTTGTTTCGGTGTGAATACCTCATCTCGTCTGCGTCCGTGGTCCGTGGTCCGTGGTCCGGGCGATTGATTGCATGGAGCCTGTCCCTGTCCATGGTGTCTTTTCGTCTTTCGCCCCAGAGACCAAGACAGCTTCGTAGAGACTCTTACCCACCTGCTGAGGAGCATCCTCCCTGCAGCGGACATTTCATTCAAGCGCCGTGCTCCCTGCGGACACTCCTGCTGGAACTAGTATTTTTCACACGCCGAATGCTCAGGGCTTGGCCGCTTGAGTCTCCGACTGTCTGGTCATCCATGGCCGAAAAAGGATTGTGTTCATGCGCCGGATCAAGCTCGGATGGGCCCACGCGCACCGGATCGCCCTATGGGGCGCCGCGGCGATATGGAAGGAATCCTCTGTACAGAGCCAACTCCTCCTCCTGCCTTTCTCGCCCTCGCTGAAGGTCGCCCATGCCTTGACGAGGTATCACTGCAGACCAACCGGTGGAGCTGGAGCAAATTCGGTAGGTCTCCTCATGCTGGATGGACTCTTGTCGTCGCACCACCGGTGAGCACAATCAAACCGTGGGCACGCTATGGACGGGCCAAAACCAAAACAGTAACCCACCCAGTCAATGAATACTGATCCACGGCATCACACAGAGAAATTGCCATTTCCCACAAAAGGAAATTGCCAGCCTTGCTGAAAAGGCCTCGTATGGGCAGCTTGGCGCTGGCCCACAAGTATCTCCATGCGCGTCAATAAAAGAAAAGTCTCTGCCCTGGCTCCTACAGGATCCTCGCAACGGTGAAACAGACACTGTGCCTGGGGCGAAGTCGGAAGGCAGAATGCGACCCTGCTTCTTGGTGCCGAGTCTGGAGACCGAACCCATACCTCGGACTCACTCGACTCGACGGCGAGTGCTATTATTATTAATGGCCGCTTGCAGTATCGGATCTGCAACTGTGATTGCAAATTCACTTTGTCAGGCCAGCCATCATTCTGTCCGGTCTCCGCGGATTGATCTTGGACAAAAGTTATGCGCATCTGGATGTCATCTGTCAGGCATAACCCCCTTTGCACAACGAAGTGAAAGGGTATCAACATCAACACTTGCTTGTCTGAATGCCACACAGAAGAGAGTGTGGACTACCGGTTGTGGTAGCCTGGTAGGGCTCCCTACACATCCATACAACTCCACTTCCAGTGCATGGTCTAGTCTTGTCCACCGTCAGATTCTGAAGCGAGGACACTTTTCGGAAGCATGCCACGGAGCGGACGACTTCATCAAATTGCCTCACCTTGGGTCATCGATGCCGCCCACCGTTACCTTGGAGAAATGTGAAGCGAGATGTGGGCGTATCATTGCATTTTTGATATGGAAAATGCGACCTGCAGTCTTTGTGTCGGTTGCTGACGTGTCTGCGACCGAGTCCCAGGCAAATGTCAATCTTTCCGCGCTGGCTTAGCTGAGTTGATCTCCCAAGACAGATGAGTTTCAATTACTTTCGTTTTTGCGAACGGTCCCCGCTAGTATGCGACCTACCACACAGGACGTCATAAAGTCTTCTTCTACACGCAAGGACACTCTTTTCCAAGTCGAGCCACCATCCCGACGGACATCTCTTTCCAGTGGCTGCCAAGTGTGAACTCCTGACGTTGACTTGGCTCCAGAGAAGGAACTGCTGAATCTCCGCGGGTGATGTGTGCACACGCACTGCATGAACGTCCATGGCAACGAAAAACGATGCAAGAGATGCATGCTAGTCGAGTGGATACCTGGACCTCGTTCATTGTGTGCGGCCTCAGCGAGGGATTTTTTCCCCGGAGGGGTCGATGGTCAGTCAATAAGCCTTCCTTGCGCAACACGAATCTTTCAATGCCTAAGAAGACCCCAGACAAGGCCTCCTACATTCAGTGCGGACCGACACTTGCATCGGCTCGACAGATGTTTATTAAACCATCTATTCCATACACAGGTCAGGAAAAAAAGTTGCGGCCTTGCTCGGTGCAGTACTCGAAGACGAAGACCCCTGATTCCGGAAGAGGCGTGGTGCTTCTGGCGATATAGGATGCCTGATTGTTGCTATTCTGTACGTAATACGCACACTGCGTGTTGCTACAGGAGATCGGACGAGGCAACAACCCGGAGTAACGATGGCTTGATGCAGGGTTTCGTAGAAAAACGTTTGCAACTTCCCACATGATCTCGCTCAGACCACACCTCGTAATGGTCATGATGGGTCTGAATTTTCACCTCGCCGGACACCGTAGTCATCGGTACAGTCGGCCGCTTCCCGATCAGGGTCTTCTTTCTCAATAAGAGGTTGGGGCGCCTGATGATTCAGAACCACCACCAAAGCGGCGTTGCAGTTACGACGTTGGTGTTGGCGCTTGCTAATTTGGCGCATGGTACTGGAGAGCTGACCATCCCGCTTGATGCTGGAAGGTCGAGGGGGAGCGGCCCTTCCTCGAGCCCCCGGCCGGAGCCGACATGGCAACTAGGATGGACAAAATAAAGGTATGTGCCTCCGAGTGGAAAGCCTTGCAGCGAGTCTAGGTAGTGAATGCTGCTGGAAAGAATCCGCACGATGATGCGGCAGGGCACGTCGGGACCGTTCGGTTCCGAGCTCGAGATGCAACCAATTTGATGGATGTACAAGCTGAAGAAATTGGTTGAAAGCCCAGAAATTTTTCTAAAACAGTACCGGCTCCAACGATGGACTGATGATCTGATACTCTGTTGGTGTCGATTACCAGCAAGCTTGCATTGACGAATGGGTGAAGCTTCTCAATGTACGAGGTACATGGGACTTTGCAAGCAAGAACCAAGGCCGTCAGCGGCCGAGACTCAACGTACATGGAAGGCTAAGTAGACGCCATTGGCGGATCGCCCCAACTTTCGCGTCGAGAGAGGTCACAGCAAGGCTGAGGGCGTCCATCGCTGCTGGTTGTACATTGAGTGTCTCTCAGTCCACTTTCAATTGTACAGACGTAGTCGGGAGGACAAGAAGAGCAGAAGGGGCGTGGACATCTTCTGTGTCTCCGCCAGCATGTTGCAAGAACCGTGGGACACGATCGTGGCTCTTGGAGTAGGCAGGTTGTAGGAGCAGTCAGGGATAAGGGAGGAGGCTGTCGGAAGTCCTTTGGCATGGTGGTTGTGAGGAGCTGGTATGTAAGGGCGATGGATCCGAGATCTGGCTGCTAATGTACAGTAACTTATGGCGACTTCAAGTGGAGGAAGTGCCTCGCCGCCAAAGTGCTGCCAGACTCGTCAAGTGAACGACGACACACTGAAATGGACTGATTGTATGGGGATGGACAGGGTGACTGTGGTGACTGTGGTGATCCTTGGAGATTTGGGAGATGTGGAAGAAATCTCCGCAGCCAGACCATAAAATGGATTTCGCAGTCAGTGACAACTACTTTCACTTCCAACTCACACAACATTCCATCCATCCCAGATCACATTATGTGCTCAGCCTGTCGGTAGATTTGACCCTTGCATTTTGCAGACCCTCACCGACGCCCAAACTGTTTTGGCCCGCTGCTTCGCTGTGGCCACAGATCACCCAAAGCCCGTATGTTTGATCCGCCACGCAGGGATCATCGCGCCGCCGCATAGAGAAAAACAATGCAAGTCGCAGCATTCCTATCGGATCTCAAGTCCCTCAGCGTTTGTGTACGTGAAACTCGGTGAAAGGGCTGCACCCTTCTATTTTGATGGTTCTCCCATCTCTATGCCGGAGATCCGAGAAGTTGGACTGACTTGCGTCTGGCAGTCCCACGAAGCTGCCATCGCCCTTGTGAAGCCATCTGTCATCACGACAGGCGATGTGACACTTCAGCCGCCAGCCAAATCTGACGGGACCAACGGGCATTCAATGCAGCCTCCACCACCAGAATATCAAAACGATCATGACCTTCAACGTGCAAACGAATTGGTCTCACTTCACTACGACGTCAAGTTGAACTACATGGAGACAGGGCCTGACGCAGAGCTTGTCCAGGCGGGCAAGGATGTCGACCAGGTTTTAGCTGCCTTGTCCCGATCAGATAGACAGTCTCGATAGCTCGTAAATATCAGCAGAATCAATGTTACACGGTATAATGATGAGCAGGTAAAGGAAACGGTATACAATAAAAGCCTACGGTTCTCTCGCCTCGTTCAAAACACGATAATGATATTGCCATCTGTCCCATCGTGCTTCAGCGCAATGTATCTCCTATTCCAGGCAAACCAGGTTCATTGGCACCAGGAGCTGCCGGTACAGCAGAGTCTGTCGCCTCCTTTTTCCCTCCAAGCCCAAGTGACCGTCTTTTGCATTGACACTTGAATGCCGCGACTTGAGCTCTGCTAGTTGCATGTCTCTCGAATACCCTCATGGTAGGCCTGTCCCGCCGGAGCTGCAAACGATGATACTTTCGTAAATAATGGGTCCTTCTCAGGCCTCGACACGACGGACACCTCTGGGTATCCTCCGCCTCCGCATGCATTCTGGCGCTTGTGATCTTCTGATCAAGACGTCTTTGTCGGACACCTTTTTTGTACTCCTTCTTTCTCCGATAGCCGCGAGGCTTGCCATTCGTCACATCTAAATGGAGATTACCGCCAGGCGACTTTTCCCCGGCCGCGTTGAGCTGCGGGTGGACATCGTTGGCCAAGTCCCGGCCTAGAATGACAACGAGAAGATGCTTTCTGACAAGCACTCGACGGGTTTTCCGGATGAACCTCTTTCTTTTGCAGATCTTGCCCGCCGCTGGCGAGCTAGACCCAGGGAGTGGGATGGCTGAAGCCACTGCATCAATAGGTACCATTTTCGTGACTGATGTGGGACCCACGGGAAGAGTGGTAGGCACCGGGACAACCGTAATATGGTCGGACATAGCATTGAGAGGTGTAGTGGTCGAACTCTGCTCCGTTGCTGTCTGTACAGGTGTGGGCGGCACATTGGCACCGTTCAAATCAGCTGCTCCTAGCGAAGCAGGCATGACTGTGCCGCTGGGTCTGTGTATTCGAATTACTGGGATAGAGACAGGCTCGATGTCCTCGACTTTCGAGGAAGCCTCCGCAACAAGAGCGAGCGCGTTCTCTGATGTGGCCAAGGAGGTTGAAGCCGGTTTTGCAGGGCTCGAGTTTGCTGCATCAGCTTTAGATTCTCTGTCAGTCTCGGGAGAAGCGGTATCTGCAGAATCGGGAGATTTGAAGGTTGGCTCAGTTTCGGCTTGAGAGCCCGATCCTTCTCGAGGCTCTTTGAGCAGCCCAGGATCCTCAGGAGCACCTCTTGCCTCTACTACTGCATCTTCGGAGTTGTTATGAGGTGGGTCAGAAACGTCTTCGAGAGAACGTCCATGAGGTGGGTCAGAAACGTCTTCGGGAGAACGTCCATGAGGGGGAATAAAGACTTGTCCTTGAGCTGATATTTCGGCGCTGAGGGGCGGAGAGATTGACGCCTCAGAAACGGTCAAACGGCCTTTGCTGACTCTTGCGAGAAAGGGCAGACCCAAGCTTGCTATTATCTCCTGATTCTCACTGGCTCGGGTTCCACCAGTAATTGTCTGTTCAGACAACGTGTTCCGGCGACGGCTCATTCCTCCTCTACTTGCATCACCGCCGACAGTACTGCTTGACTCGCTTGCTTCTTTGACGTTTGAAGTCGCCATCTGTGTCTCAAGTTCAAACGAACCTGCAGATTCGATGGTGGCAACAACGGGAAGCTTGATGCCTTCTGGGATGATGATCGATATGGAATGGTTGGACGCCTTTACTTTGATCCTTGGCTGGCCTGGAGCTGGACAGCAAGCGGGTGATATCTGAGGGTCGGTTGGATCTAGTGAGCTATCCGAGAGCCTTCTTCTGAGCGCTTGTTCGATGAAGTGGATTTCTTCTTCTCGGAGCCCTCGTCGACGGACGGCTTTGTCAGGACGGTACCCAGGAGAAGCTTGCTTTGATGATTTGAGCGCGGTCTGATACCGCTCACGCAGGAATGGCGAGGGGCTTGAAGTTGTAAGGGCGTGTTCAGATGCAGCCACGGGTGCTCGGCTGAGTTGATCTTTCTGGTCTTGTCAGTAAGTGATGGTTATAGAACTGGAGATACGAACAGTCTCGAAATGCCCGATGAGTGCTTCGACAGACTGCTTTTTCAGCGCAAGAGAAGGCGTCCAATTCGAGATGGGCAGCGTAGCTGAGCCGATTCGACGCTCTGGGGCTTTGTGAAGGGTGTTGTGCCGAGATTCTGTAGTCGACACTTGCGGGTCCTAAGCCTGTCAGACATGAGCGATGCCCTCTAATCCGCGGGACTAATCCATGCCAGTTCTTGTTCTCTTTGCAGATATTGAAGGAGTGTTTCATCAGGGAGATGGGCCAGGACGGGAGAGTTGGGTGCGTGGTCGCAGGCAGGATGCTTAGGCCAAGGCCAGCCCAAGCCGATGGAGTGAGGAGAATAACGTCTATTCGAGGGACCACACGAACAATGTGTGCTCATTACTCATATTGAATAATGAATGTGGAAGCAAAGCCATAGGTGCGTGTAAGTAAGTAGTGGTAAAGGACACAGGACTCGGAAGAGAGAACATGGTCAAGCAAATGCCAAAGATGCAGGTGCCTGAATCTAAGGCGTAAGAAGCCAAGGACGCTCCTGCGCAACAGCAGAAAGAGAAAGGGAAAGAGCGCACCATCTGGTGCCCTACCTCAGTCCTAGCGACTACACCCGCAATCGTCTATCACAGCAGTCACCCCGATATAACCAAAAAACATCCGTTATGCTTGTAAGATACGGAATACGACGAGGCTGAAGCGTGAGGCTCTGCCGGTGCCAGGCGGGGTCGCTTAACCTTCCCTAAGGCACTTGGTCGACTTTTCCAGGTTGGCGTCTCCAATTCTCCAGTCTTTGTGACTGCGCTCGTGTGCCTGAACCTGGGCCCTGTGGACGCATTTTGGCGACATCATGGCCACAGCAGTTGACCAGAAACTGCTTCGGCAGACCAAGTTTCCCCCCGAATTCAACCAGAAGGTTGACATGAAGAAGGTCAACATCGAGGTCATGAAAAAGTGAGTTATGCGTCGAAATCACCCGCCTGTCCCTTCTTGGGGTCAACGATTTCTGATTCAATGTTACAGATGGATTGCAGGCAAGATCTCCGAAATACTTGGCTCCGAGGATGACGTGGTTATCGAGCTTTGCTTCAACTTGCTCGAGGGTTCGCGTTTCGTACGTCGACCTCTCTCAATTCTCCCCCGTGCTGGACTAATAGCCTCAGCCTGACATCAAAGCGCTCCAAATCTCGCTCACCGGATTTCTTGACAAGGATACCCCCAAATTCTGCAAGGAATTGTGGAACTTGTGCCTGAGTGCGCAGTCAAATCCGCAGGGTGTTCCGAAGGAATTACTCGAAGCCAAGAAGTTGGAACTGATACAAGAAAAGGTACAACGATCACACCATTATATTGAACTTCGCTAATGGGGCCAGATCGACGCCGAGAAAGCCGCTTTGGAGGCTAAAAACAAAAGAGACCAGGAACAAGCTCAGGAGCGGGATATCGATTCCATTCGACAGCGCGAGCGGGCCGAGCGTGGCCGTGGTCGCCGCGGTGGCGGTCGTGGCGGACGAGGATATGACACGCGACCTCCGAGATACTCGAGGTCTCCTCCACGTCGCAGAAGGTCTCCGTATAGAGGCCCTCCACCCCGTCGTGGGACTGACACCTATGTTCCCGGGAACCGAGGCAGAGGTGGTCGGGACACTGGCCGAGGACGTTCGTTGACCAGGTCTCCCTCGTCTCCACCGTCTCGCTCGCCTTCGTCGCCGCGTTCGCGTCGTGCTGGCCGATCCGCGTCAAAATCCAGATCCACATCGAGATCCAGATCCAGGTCGAAGACAGCGCCATATTCACGGAGCCCATCACCGGCACCCAGAACAGCACGGGATTCAAGAAGCAAGAGTCGATCCAAGTCACCTGCGCGGAGGGGAGCAGGCAGGCTAAGAAGAACAAGTTCCGAATCACCCGGTGATAGACGCACCCGATCTCCAACACGTTCTGATGTGTCACGCTCACGGTCGCCTAGAAGACGACGGCAACGAAGCCGGACAGCCTCAAGTCCAAGTCGAAGCCCGAGCCCCAAGCGGCGACGATACCGCCGAGATCGCTCATATTCATCATCCCGATCAAGGTCAAGATCACGGGACAGACGGAGGGATCCCAGAAAGAGTGACAGACGTCATAGACGATCTCCCTCATACAACTCCTCTGATGACAATCGAAACAACAGGCGCGCTGATATTCTCAGGGGTCGCAATGCACGCGATGTCCGTCGTTTGAGTCGCAGCCCCGACGAATATAATTCCCGACGAAGAGGCAGCCGGAGTCGAAGCAGAAGTCGGCGCCCGCACCATAAGCGAAGACTGTCGCTACAGAGATATGATCCCGCCGCACGCAGACGTCGCAATACTTCGTCTGACGGATCTTCGCCCGAGGTGAAACGTCGGAGGCGTGATGCTTCAGACGACGAGGTGATGAGAGACTCACCTGGTAAGCAAAATGTGGATAGACATGGCGACGGTAACTCCGATTAAGCTTTGAAGGATCGACCTCTATTCGGTTCGTTCAACTAGGTGATTCGCAAGTCGAGACTTTCCACGACGGCAAAGCCTGAGCTCTTGTTGGAAACCAGCCCAATGCGATACCTACTATTGTTCAGCAGCAAAGCCGGAGAGCTCTGACTTGAGATGGCTGGTAAAGAGACCAACCTCCCCTGCTTATCTTGGTGTCGCCTGTGTCACACGCAGATCATTGAAGTCCGGGTTCTCATCCCCAGTGACTGGTCATTTTTAACCCGCCATCAAGTCAATCTGTAGCATAAAAGCACAATATCGCTATTGCCAATAACCACCTTGCCACCTCTCTCGGTCTGTCCATTTACTCCGTTGTATCACGTGATTGTCCTTAATGCCGGGCCCTTTTGTTGGTAACTCCGATAGGGCGGCTGCTGCCTCGCTGCGTAGTGCACATCCCGGCCCGGCCTCGACGGCTTTCCCCTTTTGGGCCGCTTAGCGATCTGGGTTTGAGTTCTGGAACTCTGGACCCGGGACCTGAACGCATCCCTCATGCTCCCTGATCCCTCTCACTACATTTCACATTTCATACTTCAACACCACCGACATCTTCATTTTTATCATTTGACCAAGTAACCAATTCGGATTTTCTTCATTCATTCCCGGACCGGCTTGACGCCTCTTCGATCATTCTACTTTCGAACCTATTTCCTTCCCTTCGTTCCCATTCGCCTCTCACATCGTTCATCATGAGTTCCGGTCCTAGACTAATCAGCAGCAATGCCGCAGCCAGGAGACTCCTGTTACAATGTCAGTGTACTCGTCGACTCTGAAAGTGGATGCCGCTGACTTGTGAACAGCATACCCTCGTGCCTCCCACTCCACGCTCTTGAGCGTCTACTCCTCTCGATCCAGGTTCGCCAGGGACCTCCCCCCTAAGCTCTCGGCATTGGCTATTGCTTTGCCGCAAAGGAATTATGCTACAGAGACAACTCCGCATGGTCCTGACGGTGGCCCTCCTCCGGGCTTCAACATTGATGAGGCTAAGAAACCATTGTCAAAGGATGAGGCCAAGAAGTCATCAGAAGCATCGCCAACCCCTACGATTGCAGAGCTGAAGAAGTCCGATGAACAACTCCATGTCCCCAAAACAAAGGCTACTGCGACTGCCAAGACTCAGGCTCTGGAAAATGCCAGTCTCAGCGAGCTGGCTACCGAAAAGGCCGCCTCTGCTCAGGCCGAGAAAGAGCACGCAACGGAACTGGCGGCCAAGAAGGAGGAATCCAAGAAACTCACCATTGGCCAAAAGATCAAGAAGGAACTCCAGCATTATTGGGACGGAACGAAATTGCTCGCCGCGGAGGTCAAAATCTCCTCAAAGCTTGCATTAAAAATGGCCGCTGGCTACGAACTCAGCCGTCGAGAGAATAGACAGGTAAGCATTATTTGATCGGTCTGTGTATGTGCAGAAGTGTTGACGATCGATCAGTTGCAACGGACAGTCCAGGATCTCGGCCGGCTAGTACCCTTCTCCGTTTTCGTCATCGTCCCCTTCGCAGAATTGCTGCTCCCGGTTGCGCTGAAATTGTTCCCGAATCTGCTTCCCTCGACATACGAAGGTCAAAAGAGCCGAGAAGCCAAAGCTGCCCATCTCAGGGAAACGCGCAAACAAGTCTCTGCTTTCCTACGCAACACGCTGCGGGAAACTGGCCTCCCCGTTTCCGCTGTCAATGCAAAGAAAGAAGAGTTTACCGAGTTCTTCCGCAAAGTCCGCGCCACGGGTGAATCTCCTTCTAGGGAGGATGTGATCAAAGTTTGCAAGATTTTCAAGGACGATTTGACATTGGACAATTTATCCAGACCACAACTCGTGGGCATGTGCAAGTACATGAACCTCAATACCTTTGGAACTGACGCCATGCTACGGTATCAAATCCGCCACCGTATGCGTCAGATCAAACGCGACGACAAAGCTATCTCCTTTGAAGGAGTCGACTCCCTCAGTGTGCCTGAACTACAAATGGCATGCGCCTCCCGTGGTCTTCGAACCCATGGTATGTCGCCCGGCAAGTTGAGGGAGGATCTGCAAATGTGGCTCGACCTCCGCCTCAAATATAACATTCCATCAACACTTCTGGTTCTCAGCAATGCGTACATGTACACATCTGGTAAAGACAGTGAGATCGACTCGCAAATTGACGCACTGCAAGCTGTGCTTAGTTCCATTCCGGAGGAACTATTCCACGAAATCGAACTTGAGGTTCACAATGCAGAGGGAGCGGCTACAAATAAACAACGCCTGGAGGTGCTCAAAGAGCAGCAGGAACTGATTGAAGAAGAGAACGAGCAGGCCGAATCAAGTAAGCAGACGTCAGAGACCAAGGGTGAGAAGAAGAGTGCGAGCTCGACCGTGAAGGATGACAAAGACATTGATGAGAAGCCCAAGGCCAAGCCAACTGATGCTAAACAGGAGGCGAAGAAGGCCGATGCGAAAGACGAGGCCAAAGAGGCCGAGGAGGACGTCGCGGAGCAGGGGAAGCAGGAAGAGATCCAAAAGGCGCCCAACGACAAGAAGAACTGAACTGCGCCTCTCCCTAAGAGAAGGATTTCTCTGCCGTCTCCGGTCACTCAAATGGTTTCAAGCGCAGAGATATATTTCGAGACGGCGCAACGGAATTATAATTTTGCTATAGACTCAGCTCAGCAGTTTGAACGTGCTCCCAGCAGCGCGGCCCTGAAACCAGGGACTATGAAGGCCTGGGAGGAACCACGATGAACTTTTGATTCCATGTGGCTCCCCCCCAATGGGACGGGGATGGGACAGAGAAGAAAGAAAGGCTTTTTTGTGAACGAATTCCATAGAGTTGATCAACAATTCCAATTCCAATCCCCACACATCTTGAACTTTTTCTATGGAGTTGTCTGTCCATTTGTGCGACGCTGTGTATATATTGCAGAGCATCTACATAGGTACTGGGGATGCAACCCATCAAGCGACTTTCCAACTCTGTTTGATCAATGCAGCAATAGAATAGAGGTCAGGTGTCGGGCAACGATTCGGACATGTACAGGGCACATGGTCATCTGCCTTGGCCACAGCAAATATCCGTAACCCAGTCCATCGCCATCAAATCCATTGCACATCGACAGGTAGGTGGGTATGCAGGTGAGTCCATAGCTTGGATTACTACCGCGCGTGAACTTCCTTGAGCACACAGAAAGAGATCCAGGAACTTGTGTCGTAGCAGCATCCTGTACGTTGGACTCGTAGGCATTCGTCGTCGTGAAGCTGGCCATGGTGCAAATGGGTCTGCCTTCCCGGATATAAAAACACCTCCTAGTGTACATCCCTTTCCGTGTTGTACCGCAGCTTTTCCCCCATTGACTGTAACATAATAGGCCGTAAGACATTGTAAGGAGCTCAATGTCCAAACCTTGCCTGTATGGTCCCCACAAAGAAGGCGTTCCGATATCTTGAAGAATCAGGCGTATTTCCTCAGCTGATGTTCGTGTTAGCACCTCCGGACATACCAGAAAGGGGGGAGAGGAGCGACTTACATCCAGCGTCAGGACTTTGGAACTGTTCGCTCCTTGGTCCCTATATATCCCCACCAGAGCCTCGCTGCCCTGAAAGAAGCCGGTCTTTAGACTGATCACGATGAACTGCATTCCAGGTCCCTATAAAGTCACAAGATATCGTTAGCGCCACATCATATATCACTTGGCCAGATATGCCGCATCCTCTGGCCGACATCAAGAAGAAGAGAATGCTCACCGCATGATTCTTCACGTAATTCACCAACTTGCCCACGTTAGCATTATCCAACGCCGCATCCACCTCATCCAGGACGAAGAAAGGACTTGGTTGAAAGCTATGGATCGCAAAGAGCAGCGCCAAAGCTGCCATTGTCTTCTCTCCTCCTGACAAATGCTCCATATCCCGAAAGCGCTTCGTAGGTGGCATGGTGTGGTAATTCACACCGGCTAGGTACGGCTCTTCCTCATCTGCTGTGAGGTAGGCGCGTCCTCCGGCCGGGAATTCCTCCGATTTGGTCAGGTTGGAATAAATGGGCTCGATTTGTTCCGAGATGTGGCTAAAGGCCTTGTTGAAAAGTTCATTGCGCTTTTCCATTGCATCCTCGAACTTCGCTTTGAGGTCACGGTATTTCGCGCGCGAGTCTTCATAGTCCTGCTCCGTGTCGTGCGCACGAGCCTCTACGGCGGCAAGACGTTGTGCGGCGTGCGCGTTGGGCTGCATCTTTTCTAGCGCAGCGTTCAGTTTGGCTATATCTTCTTGTAATTTGGACTCCATGGCTTCGCTGTTTTCTTCCTTGAGTTCGTCATCTAGTGCGTCGAAATCGGGCTCAACACCGTAGTCGTTGACGGTCAAAGTCTTGAGAGCTGAAGCGGTTGGCTCCTCTCCGTCAGCCTCCATCGCTTCGGCATCTTCAAGCGGCAGGTCGTTGATGGGCACGCTGTCCAGGCTCGCAGATTGTTCAGTCAGCGGAATAGCGATACTTTCAATCTTGCAGCGGCGAAGAAGGCTGTACCTCGCCGAAGAGCGGCGTTGCATTTCTCCCTCAAGAGCATTGATTGCTCGAAAGGTGCTCTCCATCTCTTTGGCGCGCTTCTGAAACTCCGCCTTCTGCTTGGCCAGTTTTTCGGCTGCCGCGTCTAGGAGCTCCTTCTGCTCGTCCAGTTGAGCATGAAGCTCGTCCAGCTCATTCTTCAGTGTATCGAGGTCGTCCTGAATGCCTTGTCGCTGTTCATTCAGATCGTCAATTGTCTCTTTATCGCGTTGCTCCTTGTCTCGAAGAGCCAGGAGACGGTCATCTGTTTGCTGAAGCCGAGTTCTTTCAAAGTTGAGTTGACCTTCAATCCTGGCCTTCTGCGTGACAAATTCGAGCTTCTTCTGAGCAGCTTCTTGCTGGAGTGATCCTTGTTGGGCTTCATAGTCTCGAATGTCGCCGAAACCGTGCTTTTGGCAGAAATCTGCGAAAATTTCGTTCTCCACATTGCTCACGGATTCTTGGTAGTCTGAAATGTCTTCATCAATCTTCTCCAGCTTGGTCTGTTCCTGTCGCAGCTTCGCACGTTCCTCTGCCAACTGCCGCTTGATGTGATCGACTTCGCGCGTCTTGCTCTTGAGGTTCTTGTTGAGAGCTTCGAGTTCTTCTTTAGCATATCGTATTCTGCTTTCAAGACCACTCAGCTCATTTTGAAGAGATTGTTCCTCTGCTCGGCGAGAGCTTTCTTGTGGCAGAGCAGCGAATTCCTCCATCAACTTGTCTTTGAGCTTGTTGAGCCTGTCAACTTCACCTTCGTCCCATCGACGCGAAGGTTGGTCTTTGCCACGACCGCCAGTCATTAACCCGCCCTTGTGGATGACACTGCCATCCAACGTGACAGCCTTTGCATCGACGTGGCGGTTGTAACAAAGGTCTTTTGCTATGTTGAGATTATCACACACAATTGAATTGCCACAGGCATATGAGATTGCCCGCGCAACCGACTGGTCATAATCCACAGTCTCAATGGCCGGAAGCATGCCCTTGTGCATGCCTTTCAAATTCGAGTTAAGTGCTTTGACCTGAATTGTGTCCAGTGGAATGAAGGTTGCTTGGCCTGAGCGATGATCTCGCAGATATTCGATGCATTGCTTGGCCGTGGCTTCGGTGTCGACAACAACGGCGTCGAAGTGGCGGCCTAGCACTGTACTAACAGCTTCTGCATACTTCTTCTGCTTGGGCTTGCACAGCTCATGAACACGGCCCTTGACGCCGGGGTAAGTGCGCTTGAGCATAGAGATGGTCTCCCGCATTTTCACTTCCTTCTCACTCGTCCGTCGTCCATCATCAGCTTCCAGAAGTTTTCGAGCCACTTCAGCGAGTTTCTCATCGAGCTCAGTTCGAGTCCGAGCTGCCTGTAGTCGCTTAGACGAGGCAGCGTGAAGTTCTTTCTTTTTAGCATCGATCTCCGTCTGTGCTTGTTGCACTGCTTCCTTGACTGCGTCTCGGCGTTGGCTGAGCGCGCCAGATTCATTCTCGAGGGAGGTCAATTTGAATTCTGTACTTTGGACACTGTTTCTCAGATTGCTGTAGGTGGCTTCAATTGGAGCTCGGTCATTCTTGAGCCTCTCGATGCGACTTAGGTCGGCAGATGCACGCTTGTTGAGTTCTTCGCGAAGTCGAGTGTACTCCTGTAGATCAGCCTCACTCAACTGACCGCCTAATCGAGTGGCATTCTGCTCCCACTCTTTCTGCCATTGAGCCTGTGCCTTGTCGACAATGTTCAGGTCTTTTTCGAGTTGCGCCACTGCCGCAGCCTGCGTGTTGCGCTCCTTAATGATGGTGTTCGCTCTATTGGCGTATTTGGTGAGCTGCTGGTTGGAGACAGAGATTTGTTCATCAATTGGGACGAGGGACGAAGTTTTGTCCTCGATCTCCTTTTCTTTACTCTTGATCAGCTTTTCTATCTTACCAACGCCTCGTGACGCTTGGGCATGGTCCCTCTTTGCAAGATCAAGGCTTTTTTCATGTTTCTCTACGCCGCGACGGAATTCTTTGAGTTCCTCTTGGTGTTTCTGGATCTCGGCGCTGGACTCCTCGATCTGGCGTTGGAGGTGATACAGCTTCCACAAAACATGAGTCACAATGGCCTCATCCCGCTCTGCGGCTTTCTTCTGAAAGTGGTCCGCTTCCCGTTTTTGCTCCTGGTATTGACGGATCTCTGCGTTGATGCCTCGACGTCGATTGAGTTGGAAGGCCTGTTGCTCCGCGGCCTGATCTAGCTCTGTCTTGAATTGGTCGTAAGCAGCTTTATACTCGATGCTGCCCGACACTTGTTCTATCAAGCGCGTCAGATCTTGAGGTTTCTGTGTGGCAATAGCTTCGATGTCGCCCTGAAAGACTAGGAAATTGCGCGCCTTGATGAGGATGTTCTCGTCTTCCAGCGAATCGTTGTATTGTTGCGCCGTGACAATGCGCTCGTTGATGCGATACTCTGAGACACCCTGGTTGGTGATTGTGCGCTTGTATTTCTGTTCAATACCAGCGTCATCTTCGTAAACAGCCATGACCCAGGCGGACTTGGGGTCATTGCGTTCTTGTGTACCATTTACTTGTGACCCCTGTTCTCCCTCATGACCATTCACTCCATTTGCCTCAGGTTCGCCATTCGCAACCGACTTTCGCAGGACGCGACCGCGGTAGACCAGTTCTCGCAAGTGGGTAGATCGAAGATGGGACGACTTGATTCCGAGGACGAAGGAGATGGCATCCATGGCATTTGATTTGCCGGAGCCATTGGGACCGATGATGGACGTAAAGTAGGCATCGCCAAAGAGGAGGGTATGATGATCCTTGTAGGACTTGAAGTTGTAAAGTTCGAGCCTGCTGAGTTTTCCCATCTTGGGCGTGGCAGTGGGAGGAAAAGGTGGGGTTGCACGCGAGGTGAGTCGAATCTGAAAGGATCAAAGCGCAGACATGGAGAATCAGAGGATCCAGGTAAGGCCGAGGACGGGCAAGGATGAGGGGACAGTGAGGTTGGGACACGCGATCAAGATCAAGCGGCTGTGCTGTATTGGGTTGTTGGGTGTGTGCGCGCTCTCTGTGTGTATCGACATTGGATGGATCGAGAACGCGATTGAGATACTCGTGCTTGATAGAACCAGTCGCTGTAAGGGCGCAGGCGATGGGGACAGCGACGCGAGGCAGAGCAATGCGCGTTTGAAGACTAATCGCCCGCTATGCTCAAAACAGATTAGGCTCCCTAGGTCGGCCAGACCCTGAACTGCGGTACAAACGGGGCTGTTTAAGCTTAGTTAATTACCTCGTAGGTGGGTGCCTTGGCCCTTGGGGGCCCGTAGTACCGCTAAACATTGGGAAGCATCAAGGGAGCCTGCGGGTGCTGGGGGCGCTGGTGTGCCACAGTGGGTGCCTGACACTGCCTATGAGGTGCGAGCGGTCAGTCTGGAATTGACGTGCCTATGGCGGGCGAGTCGGCGACCCTGAGATTCTGCCACTCATGGTGCGCGAAATTCGCACGCTCCTCAGCCTTTCGCTCTCAACACCTTTTGGTAAAGGCATCAACACCATTTTCTCACAAGACTCATGTGCACATTTGGCAGTATGACCCTCATGACCCTCGAGCCTCCGATGTTGCTGGTCATCTGGCACGTGCCGCTCCTCTCAGCATAGACTGCGTGGTATTCTCGCCATTTCTTGCCTGCGTGTTCTTTGTCGTTTGCCGCTCAGCCACTCTTCTACAATATCTGGAGAATCGTACCCCAGCGCATGCATCACATCATCCCAGGGTCTCCGATCCAAGCATTCCGCCCTGCATATCAACTTTCTCCCACAAACCCGTCCTCGCCGTCCTCCCCCCTCCTCTCGCTCCTATATCCTCGCCGCCTCTTCCTATCGCGCCCCTTCACTTTTCCAATGTGCCTCCTCTAGCTGTATGTTTCAACCATGTCAGAACCTATACCCATCCCTCACTCCAAAACCGAGACCGCCCTGGATGACATGACTACCCACGATATCGCCGGTAGTGCTGGTTCCGATTTCACGCCCTCTTTGACGGGTGCTTTGACACCCGGCTATCAATCGGGCTACCAATCCTCCAGTCCTGGAAGTCCATACCTCCTCTCCAGAAATCCTTCCTACATTGGCAGCCAATCTTTACAGGAAGATTGGGAGGTGCCCCTTGACAAGCTCACCTTCTTTGACATCTTCGACAATCTCGCCTTACCAGCCAAGCTCGAAAAATGGCAGGCGACCTTACAGGCTCAGAAAGAGAAGCTGGCGCGTCAGCAGGAGAAGATAAGGAGTTCGGGCAACAATGCGAAAGATCGCGCCATGGCCGAATGGCGCAAACGCGTTCCCTCAGCCGACGAACAGTTGGCCAAATACCGATCCCGCATGAAGAAATCGGTGGATGATCTAAACAGGAGATGGAACGAAACCGTTACAATATCGATCCGCGAAAAAGTCTCCTTCATCTCCGCCGTCCTCAACGTCTTCGTCAGTGGCTACCTGATAGGGGCTTTCCCCCAATATTTCTACTGGTGGTATACCATACAACTCATCTATTTCATGCCAATTCGAGCCTACACCTACCACCGCAAGGGTTACCACTACTTCCTCGCCGACCTGTGTTATTTTGTCAACTTTCTGCTCCTTTGCTCGATCTGGGCATTCCCCCGCTCAAAGCGTCTCTTGATCAGCGCCTACTGTCTTGCCTACGGCAACAACGCCGTCGCCATTGTCATGTGGAGAAACTCACTAGTATTCCACTCCTTGGACAAAGTCACCAGCCTTTTTATACACGTCATGCCTCCGGTGGCATTACACTGCATCGTTCACCTCACTCCAGATGAGTACTTGCGCAAACGATTCCCAGCCGTGCACACCATCAAGTACAGCGAAAAGGGATCGCCGGGGCACTACGAACTAGCCGCCATGCTTCTGTGGGCTACCATTCCCTACGCGATCTGGCAGTTGTCCTACCACTTCTTCATCTCGGTCCGGCGCGCCGAGAAAATTGCAGCTGGGAGACCTACATCATTCACGTGGCTACGTCGTTCCTACGCGAAGACGTGGATTGGGAAGTTTGTCAACTCGCTACCAGTCCCCCTACAAGAACCGGCTTTTATGGTGATTCAGTACTTGTATGCCTGTCTCACGATAATACCGTGTCCGATATGGTTCTGGTATCGATGGCCTAGCGCATTGTTTTTGTTGTTCGTTTTCAGCTGGTCCGTGTGGAACGGTGCGAATTACTACATGGACATCTTTGGCAAGCGATTTCAGAAAGAGCTGGAGCAAATGAAGCGCGACGTGGCTAAATGGCAGAACTCCCCAGGAGCCATGTTTAGTCCGCCGAACGGACCCGTGGACTCGGATGTCAACTTGAGCACGACAAAGGACGCTTCGAGCAAAAAACATGACAAAAGGCAATCCATTGATAAAATCCCGTTGCTGGATGAGACAGGGCAGCCGCAACAGAACGGACATGCAGACGCCAGTCCAAATCTGGATGCGAATGCAAGGGCCACAGGCGCAGAGATTCTGAACGAGGCGAACGGCAACATTTTGGATAGGAAGAATGTGCAAGCGCCGCTTTCGGGGGCAACAATGTGAGTCGCGTGGGGAGCGAAAGAAAGAGAGGGAGAGGGTCGAGGTCGTAAGATGCGAGCTAAGATTCAACACAAGAGATTGAATGCCAGCAAGTGGCAGATTGAAGAGTCTGTGCACGAAAGAATTCTGCAATTGGACTAGTCGGTCGAGGGTATGTTGGAATGCTCGTGTGCGTCGACAACACATGACCTGCGGTACCGATAGCAAGGGGAATGAGGGACAGACACGAGGAGATTGCGTTTTCGACACGGCGAAGCAGATCAAATGGTGTTTGACGACGGGACTGTCTGGAGTTGGCTGGTGGAATTGTCTTGCTTGCTTGACCTAATTCTACCCTTTGTAGGTAGCTGATACCCTTGTGTTCTGCTTGATGAAATGCTTTCACTACCCCAGACCCGGTGCTTTTCGGGGTTCAGATATACCCACATTCAGAACTGAGCTGTTCCACCTTCGACTCTTCTGCACCTTAGATTGGACGTGTCGGCCTCCAGGTGCTCAAGGCGCCCCCTCCCTTTTTACCCTCCCCTCCCCTTTCCATGCCCTGCTCTGCCTTCCCCTTCCAAACCCGGGAAAAATCCCCCTGACCCAACCCCATTCTAAAAGCCGAACTGCTTCTCTGTCGTCCACGGCTTGGGCAGCTGGTGCACGAGGCTCCCGGGCCCAACGCGCGGCACGACCTTCCACCCCCTGGGCGTCCAGACGGCTTTCTCGTCGTCCCGGATGACGGGGACCGGGGGAGGCACCGCGCCACTGGTCACCTGCTGCCCGACGGCGCCAAACTTGTTGGCTCTGCCGGCCGACAGTCCCTCGGCCGCGACGTCGACCCAGTGGCTCCCAAGGTTGTTGTCAGTTTGCCACTGGTGAGTCACCCGTCGTTGGCGCAGCGGGCCCTGGTGGTCGATCTCGCGCTCGGATTTCCCCTTTTCGCAGGGCATGGAGGCGCGGTGTGCCCGGCACAGCGACGCCATTTGCACGTAGCTGTGGTGGTCGGCCCGGGCCACCGTGACGAAGTCGGTGTCGGCGAAGTCTTGTTCTTCGGCGTCCTTGGCCTCGGCCCCGGCGTCGTCCTCGTCGTCGCACGGATGGCTCTCCTCCACTAGCGCGGCGAGCAGCTTGTTCTTGGGCTCCCGGAGGCGCTCCGGAACTTCGCCCCGGCCTGGGTAGATGATGGAAATGAATGGGTCGTTGTGGACCCGGACACCGCATTCTTTTTCTTTCTCTTCTCCTTCTTCTTCTTCTTCTTCTTCTTCGTCGTCGTCGTCGTCGCTGTCCTCGTTGCTGGTGTTGGAGATGTCCATGCTGGAGCTTCGGCCGTCACTACTATACAATGCTGATGGCGGCGGAGTAGGTTCCTCTTCTCGGATGGGGATGAGGAGCGCCGACAGGATGTCATCAATGTTGAAGTCTGCCTCTTCCATCAAACTGCGAGAGTGTGTCATGTGAATGTCTTGCGCCGGCGGTGGTGGTGGCGTCGAGGCGGGCACCGTCATCTTCGGCGACAGGATGAGGCGGCGGTGGGGGAAGGTTGGGGAGTAGGTCATGGTGTAGCTCGACATCTTGGAAGCGGTGGACTTGTTGTTATTGTCGGTGGTCGTAATAGTAGATAGAATGGATTCCGTTCGTGGTGTTGTTGTAACTTGACAATCGTTGCGAGCGTGGTCGGAGTCAATCGAATAAACCAAGGGTATTCTTGACTGCAATGTCGGACTGCATGATCGTATCGATCTAGGGCCACGGCGACGACTTCGTATACTCTGGCAGGAGGCGGACCTACGAGGACCTGCGACAGCGGGTCCTGGAGACGAGGACTCCCATGGTGGAGACAGCACGACCTGGCGAGGCGATGGAAAGGAGCTCTGGTCCGTATTTAGAGGAATCACAGTTTGCGGCGCCGCTCCGGGACCGATGATTTGGTCGGGGGATGTGTAGGTTCTTTGTGGTCGAACCACAGGTTCGTGAGGACCTGGCTGTCGAGCCGATGGAACAAAGACTCGGCGTTCCAGATGCTCGGTCGACGGAAACGTCTGGATCAGGCTGCACGCAGACGCAGCAGCAACAGATTCTGCGGGCAATCCAGCAGCAATATTCTCAAGGCCCTCGTCAAGGCGCTCCCCTCGTCGGATCTTGTCCACTGCAATAGTCTTGACAGACTGCTCGTCCGTCCACGCAGATGCGGCAGAGTTTGCTGTTGGTGGTGGTGGTGGTGGCCCGTGCCCAGAAACAGCCAGAGCATGTTCAGATTGTGTGAGCGAGGAGCAAGAATTCTCTCCTGGCTTGCGCTCTGACGCGACAATATCAGGAATACTCGACGCTGGCGAGGAGGATAATGTCCTGGACGCATCCTCCTCTTTTCCGAAACCATTCCCAGAACCGTCAGGGCTTTCCGCAGGTCCAGAGAAACAGCCGAAGACCGGTAGCTTTCTCAAATGTGTTTGGCGTGGTTGACTGAGTGTTGGCAGTGGTCCTGTTGAGCAAGCACTCTTGTCGGATTGTGCATCACCATGGCGTAGGGAGGCATAATCAGTACTGTCATCGCGTGGAAACCAAGGCTGATGGGCTTTCATTTTTGCAAAATCAGCAGCTTCAGCGGATCGAGGAATTGAGTTCTGATGGAACCCATCGAAAATAGCTATACAATCGTAAACAACACCTGTTTGGTCTCGACATATATACCTCGTGCCTGGTCACTAGATTCGCCATGCGTGGACAAACCGACCGCCCCCAGGGTGACGATGAGCTGTCAAGCTGCTGTTGGTCTCATATAGTCATGCAGAACAGGCATGCTAAACGACGGCCAGTGAAGGATGTAGAGGATGGTCGTTTTCTGCCTCGATCAAACGAAACATCGCTTGGTCAACAGGGAAAGCGTTGGGCGTTGACTGAATTCGAGTATGATTTGGGTACATTCAATGGTCACTGATTGCCCTTCACCAGGTTTTGTGGCTTTGTGGATCGTCAAGGATATCGTGCAGAACAGCCCCAGAAGAGGAGGAGAGAGTGTCAGCTCGCGTAGAAGGCGCTTTCTGGGTCAGCTGCTTCCTGAAGCCAATGTAGACGACTGATCTGTGTCGCAAGAAGCCTCGTGATGGTAGTTCAGCCTCGTCGTCCCCCCAAAACCTCACCCTCACCCGCCAAGTCATACATCACCTACTGCCTACCTATCAACCTCCTCTCCCAGGAAAAATGAAATCACTGCATAAAGATATGAAACTCCGAATATCTCTCAACATTCGACCGGCGAAAAATGGTGTTTGCAGTTCTCCACAAGTCTTGCTCATCTCCCTAATTCGCAAAGTCCAAGGTTAGTAGTGACTGAGCCGGAGCATTGGCTGTGTAGGAGCTCTACCACTGTCTTCCAGTGGTTATCTCCCTAATTCATAGTCTGCGATCGCGTGCAGGATCATAGTGAATTGGATATTTGCGTAGGAGCTCTGTCACACGGCTATAAGCAGGAGTAATCGCATCATCGCTTCAAGCCAACCGAATGGGAAGAGAAACAAAAAAATTCCCTCGCGGGGTTTTCTCACAAGTCTGAGTTTTTTGCACTTTTGTCCGCTTGCTGGAGGATGGGATGGAAAGGAAGGGAAAGAAGCCATGGGTTCAAAATTGCGGATTCGCATTGTTAGCTCCCTGCCTTTTCGCACTCACAGGGAGCAAGGATTTGTATTTCATCTTTTCAGATTGTGTTTGTGTGTGGGCGGTTGGTACTGGCAGAATTCTGCTATGTGACTTGGGGGCAAGAAGCCGTTGGTGTAGATATTATGACCCGATATTATCACTGCTCGACCATTACCTACCGTGCCTTATAGCCATCCATGCAAGAAGAACCTGGCTCATTGATTCAGCTGTTCCTGGGAGGTTGTTGGTGCAATTGTATAGATATATCCAGGCATCTGGCTCGGCAGAGATGTTTGGGCAAAGTGCCTTGGACGACAGCGAAACTCTAGTGTCATATACTCGTAACAAGGATTCTGATATAGAGGGTAATCGACAGGATCAATCGACGGATGTAGTTGGGGTCACGGAAGCCGTTGCAAAACGAAAGGTTCAAACAAGATGGACAGACAGGTAGCAATTGACGTCGTCGTGCCAAATGTCGTCTGATACCGAGATCCGTCGCCAGTAGCCGGATGTCGGTCTCCTTCTCCTTCTCCGCCATACTTGCATAAGATCATAGTAGGGAGAGTATATATTCTCCCCCAAGTTCCTCGGTTTTGCATCCACCAGGAGATCTTCTGTTGGATGTTGGGCGGACGAGCTGTTTTCTATCGCCCTTTATGCTCATGATGGTGAGTCAAAATGATGACGAGGCTGTGTGAAATCGCTTAGCCCCTCTCACCAACCAGTGTTCCTGACCATGAACCGAGTGACCTACATAGACTTACCCGTCGCGGTTCGTATCTTCCAGATAGCAAGATCAGAGCAATAAATTCTACAAACAGAATGCAGAAAGCTAGACCTCCGCCTCCTCCACCCAAGCCCAAGTCGCTCTCGTCGAACCTTGCGCCCTCCAAGCCCAATTCACGCAGCGGCAAGCGAGGCCTGGGATGGCCCTGGGACCAACCCAGCACGCACTTCGCCCTCTACCAACCGCACGCCCGGTCGGGCAAGATCTCGTGGATCTTCAATTGGGAATGCTGGATCCCAGACTCGGTGCCGCCCGAGGTGGAATGGATCCCCTGCGTCCGCACCGCAGCCAACGCGCGAGACCAACTCGACCCGTTCTTGACCGACATCATCCAGAACCGCGGGATCAAGACGTCGGCGTTGCTGGGGTTCAACGAGCCGGAGATCCCAGACCAGGCGAATCTCCCCGCGCACGAGGCGGCCAAGCTCTGGACGGACGTAGTCCTGCCCGTGAAGAGGAAATTCAACCTCCGCCTGGGCAGTCCCGGCATGAGCAGCGACGTGTCGCGGAGCAAGCCATGGTTGAACTCGTTTCTCTCCAGTTTCCCCAACGGGAGTCATGAGATCGACTTTTTGGTGGTGCATTGGTACGGCCCGCATTTCGCGGACATGAGGCGCTTCCTGGAGGATATGCACGCCACGTACGCTCTGCCATTGTGGGTGAACGAATTTGCCTGCTCCAAGATGGGCAATGGAGAGGCAAGCGTGGAGGAGGTCGAGACTTTCATCAGAGAGGCTGTGTCTTGGTTGGAAGCGTGCGACTGGATCGAGAGGTATGCGTACTTTGGCAATAAAGACGTCGGCTCTTGGGTCGGCAGAGCGAGCAATTTCACTGAAGAAGCTGCCGAAGCGACCAACACAGATGGAAAACAGCTGACCAGAGTGTCAAGACTCTACTGTGAGCTTTGAAACTGGATTCGGAACACACTGGTGCAATTGGGAGATGCAGACCGTGTGCGTTGCAAGATCTAGTCTATCGCTCTGAAGTCCATGTACTATTCCCGTAGACATCTATTGCTCTCTTCCTGCTGAAAATTGCAGTCCAGGCAAGCATTGTGACGCTTTCTTCTCAAGCCCAAATCGTGGAAAAGCAATCACGCACCCTCCAAAAGATCGCTCAAGGCATTCACATAATATGCTGGTCGGGTGTCTCCCTCCAGGAAATCCTTCTCCGTCGAGACACCCGTCAAGACACCCAACGTACCTCCCAGATTGCCCTCGATCCCGAACCTGATGTCCGTGTCGGCGCGATCCCCCACCATGCAGACCTTGCTCCGATCGAACTTGAACTTACCCTCAATGGCGTCCATCATGGCTTGGTTCGGCTTGCCAAACGCCATGGGCTCTTTACCTCCAAGCATCTTGATCAGGGGTGCAGAGATGGACCCGGCGCCGGGGAAGAACGAGCCTGCAGAAGGCAGAGTCGAGTCCATGTTTGTGGCCAGAAAGACGGCGCCCCGCCTGATGTATTGATAAGCATAGCACATCTTGAGGTAGTTGAAGTGGAAGTCCAAGCCCATGAGTACCACGCCCACCTCCGGATCTATTGCCTTAGGGTCACCTGCGGCCATGAGCTTGTAGTCCTCGGGCGTCACATCTCGTCTGTACGCCGGGTCCGTCCCGCCCAAATACGGTATGCCCTCGGACGCGAGTTCGGTCTCAATGCCAGCCTCGCCCACCACGAAGACCTTCTTCTTTTCCTTCAGCTGTGGATGCGATTGAGACAGTATCCGTGAGATGTAGATCGCGGCCGAGTACGACGAACCAAACACCTCCTCGGCACTCGCAGGTATGCCCATGCCCTCAAGCTTTTTCTGGTAGTCTTGCCTGGACTTGGTCGAGTTGTTGGTCACGAAAACCACCTGCTTGCCCTTCTTGCGCAGCAGCTCCAGGCTGTCCACCGCGCCGGGGAATAAGTGGTCTCCGGACCAGAGGACGCCATCGCAGTCGATGAGGAAGACCTAGACCGGACAAGTTCGCGTTAACATGGAAATTCAGGCACACGGCTCAAGCGACGTTCGCGGACGAAGAACGGGCACGGACATCGAACTTGTCTATGAATTGACGGATTGCATCCTTGTTGCCTGCGATGAATTCAGGCGTGGTCATATCTGCGCCAGCGGTGGTCG
Source organism: Fonsecaea multimorphosa CBS 102226 (assembly GCF_000836435.1). Taxonomy (NCBI): domain Eukaryota; kingdom Fungi; phylum Ascomycota; class Eurotiomycetes; order Chaetothyriales; family Herpotrichiellaceae; genus Fonsecaea; species Fonsecaea multimorphosa. The sequence goes on along the minus strand of NW_015971665.1, from coordinate 172,761 downwards.
CAGGAAGAGAGCGAGCAAGAACTCTGTTGGGCAAGGGTGGAGTACCGAACTTGATCGCAGTGGTGGTGGGCAACGAAGGCCGTCTACAGAATATAGATCATTGAGAAAATATCTGGCTTGGAGATGGATGCCGTAACCCCGCATCCTCACAGCCTCTTCCTTTTGCCTAAAGGATTTTCATGGTCTCTCTTGGATAGGGATATCCAGTGGCTTGTCACACCTCAAGTTCTCACAGCATACGCGTCGGCGATTAGTGGCGTCCTACTCTCTTTGGCACAGTTGCTGACCAGTCACGCCGCTGACTATTCGTTCTGCACCAATCCTTGCCTTGCCAATCAATGGACTTCAGTCGACCAGGATCGTCTTCTCCAAAGCAGAGTAATGCTGGAAAAAGCTGCTGAACAGTCTGATAGCATGATGGACATCATCTGCACCTCCAGTTTCGCGGCAGCTGTGCATCGAAAGCTGCGGATTCCCCAGATCAAGCGTGCGAGCACCAAGATGAGCAGACAGCATCGGGCCAATGGTGCTTCCACAGCTGGAGTCATTTCGGACGACAAACAGCTGAAGCGGCACGCCCTCTGAATCACTGTCGATGACTTTGGCTGCTTTTCGCGCAACCTCCTGTAGTAGTACTATACCGGGTGAGTTGGTGGCATATCTTGCATTGGCATTGATCTTGATCACAGGGCCTTGATTCATCTCCGGTCGATGGTCGGATTCATATTTGCCTCCGTAATTAGGATTGACAGAGTGAGCCATGTCTGCTGAGAGCAGGAACGAGCTCGATAGAGTTTGCTCGTAGGCAGTCGACAGCTCTGGATCGCTCGCATGGTCATAAGACTCTTCTGAATCATCTCCCACGAATGACGAGGACGGCAGAACAGAGAGACGGCGGATGATGGCTGGCAGCATCATGGAAAATGCTCCCTGGGCAGTCATACTGCCGATCTCCTCATGGTCGAAACAGGCAATGAGACGTATAGATGACTCGTCATCGAGCGCAGATTTAGAACCTAGCGAATTGATCAAGCCCATAGTCGCACAATAAGTTTGATTCAGGTTATCCAGCCTAGCGGAAAAGATGAACTCGTCCGAGAGGCCACCCAGGCATGCTTTTTGCGTGTCATAAAGCACAATCTCAAAATCGATAATTTCCTCAGCCGAGACCCCAGCATCTGCAGCAATCAATTCAACGACGTGAGGGTGATGTCTGGTTGTCATGGCTTTCAAAGGAGTAAACGGCTTGTCCTGCTCCTCCTCTTCCGCGTCACTTTTGCCCTTCTTCTCATCCTGGCGTTTGAGCTCCGCAGCAACCAGACCAGCAATAGGAAATAGCTGGGTTTCTTTATTGAAGGAGAACGTCTCCTGTCGATCGAGATGGACAGCAAGTGTGGGGATGCGGAGGATGGGCTTCTTGATGTGAACCAGTTTTTGAACGACGTTGCCGTCAGTCCCTCTGACCATTACTCTTCCTGCGACGCCCAAATCGCGATCGAACCAAGTATGCCACAGGCCGCCGCCGTACGTTTCGACGCCAACTTGGAGGAATCCGTCGCCTTGTTTCTTGCTTACGGGCTTGATGCGCAGACATGGTGAATCGGTATGGGCACCGACCATTGAAATGGGATTTCCAGGCTTCCACTTCTTGCCGATTGCGAATGCGACAATGGTCGATCCATTTCGGGTGAGGAAGTATTTACCACCAGGCAGGCATATCGAGGACCAAGAATCTTTCTCCTGTTGACATGAGTGAGAAGGGCGGAGGAGAGAGTGGCTGGAGTCCACTGACCTTGATCTGCTTGAATCCCACGGAGGTCAATCGTTCTTTGATTGACTTGACAGCATGGAAGGGCGTGGGAGATGCATTGACAAAGTCGAGGAAATCGGTGGCTGCGGATTTGACATTAACACCAGCCATGTTTGAATAGAATCTAGCGGTTGATGGGCCCTTTTGAAGGATCACCCGTTGGAGCATACGAAACAAGCCCAGATGCTGACTGATATGAGGTTCTTCTCTAACTTCCGTGATTCGTGATTCTGGGGAAGGGCGTTTACGGCGCAAGTGTGAGGCTTGGGTGATCCAAGCTCCCGGTTTCACTGGTGGGTTGATAACCTGCGAGCCTTGCAGATGCCAATCGCACCGAACTGAGCCAGGTCCCGGTTAGGGGGGTTTTCATATCCACCTGAAACACGGCTCTGGTCGAATCAATCTCGTGCCCGCAAGGGATTCTCAAACAGAGGGTGATCACAAGGGGAAGATCCGAAGGGGAAACTCTGAGACCATGATACAATGGCAATAACAACAATAGTGACAGCGCTGCCCTTGCCGCCCAAACACAAAGAGACGCGATTGTTGACAGCGTGCAAGGTCACCAGAGGTCACCAGAGGTCACCGTTGTGACCGCGTTAAGTGTTTTTGTTATGAATGTCCTCCAGGGAGCTAGTCTCAGTAAAACAGAGGTTGACTCGCTCTTGACAATGCTTAGTCTCAGTGGGTAAAGGGGACCTATAGAACTGTGCCTATTGTACATGAATACTTGCTTGTAGAATAGTGATCTGTTGGGCTCCGTTCGTCTACCACAGCTGGGTCTATACGAATGCATGATGTATTCGATGCCTCGTACTCTCAGTCTGTGAACCTAGGCCTTTTCCAATGGGCAGACCGGGGTGGTCCGTTGCGAAAGCACCCCTAGCACCATACCTAACGGAGAACCGAATACTCGTACCGACCTACCTAGGTACCTAGGAGCGCCCCCATTAGCTGACCCAGCGCCCAGTAAAAGCCCGATCTGGGTAACGCGCTTGGGGGGCGCCGCTTGGCAGGCTCCAGAAGCGGCGGAAGCTGCGACTGGCCAGTGCTTGTCCCTGATTCCCTGGATGGCCGCATTCATCCTCATGGTCAAAGAACATTCACAGACTGCGCATCCGAACATCACCACAATCCCCTACCTCAGTTACGACACATTGCCATCTACGACATTCACCATCTGCAGGACGCTGCCTTAGATCTACTTCGCGATGCTTGCTATTTAGCTAGACCACGAGTCCCCTCTTTTGCGATCTGCTCGGATAGACAATTGGCTCAGGGCGACAAAACAGTAACGGGTCGCGGTTGCGGAGGCCATCAACACCTTCACCACCGACGTTGGCATCTTCTTTGAGATCCGTTGTCTACTGCTCTACTTCACTTCACATGCCCGTCACCTTGGTGACTCGCGGCAATAACACTTCGATAATAACAACACGACACAGGTCGCTCCTCCCCACTGCCTACTCACAACACTCACCATGTCGAACGATTCAACAGCTCCCCTTGTGGTTGATACATCTGATCGTCCAATCACTCCAACATTACCAACCCCTTCTGGGTCCAGGACTCCGCCGACAATATCTTCCAACCGCATTGGACAAAACGAGGCAGGCATGTCCGCCATCCAACGAGCCACCGAGGCCATGGAAGCCGAAGCTCTGAATCGGAGGTTAAGAGAAATCGAGAATGCTGGAAGGCCACGGGACAGGACTCCAGGCCGCAGTCCTAGTCGTAAGAGACAGCGGATTTATGGAGATAGGTGAGTCGTCCAGAGACTCTGTCGCTTGCCCCAGTAGAACTGATTGTGTCCTTAGATTCATACCGAACCGAGACGGACAGGACCTGCAAGCGAGCTACAGCTTGTTGCATGATGATGCCTCCCCAGCGACGCCTTCAAGATCGAAGAAGAAGACCCCTCATGGCGAACTACACTTTCAGCGGACGGAAGAAGCAAACAGAACATACTCCAAAGTCCTGCGCAACGAGTTGATGGGTGATTCAGTCCCGCAAGATTACAGATCACTGTCTCCAGATGAATTGTTTGGCCGACGACAAACCCCTCCAGGTCAACCATCGATATCAGCCATGCCTCCGGCCTCCATCACCCCTACAACCCCTCACAAGAATATGTTCTCCTACAAATCCCCACAGAAAGTGATCGGTTCAGGCCATCCCACTCCCTCGTCTCGAACCGGAAAACATCTTGGAATCATAAATCTGAATGCGAGATCGGATTTGTACTCGATATCACCCATCAACTACTCATCACAATCCATATTGCAAACACCGCGGAAACAGCCTCGACCAATTGCCAAAGTCCCTTACAAAGTGCTGGACGCTCCTGAGTTAGCGGATGACTTTTACCTCAACCTAGTGGACTGGGGAGCGGCGAACATACTTGGTGTCGGGCTCGGATCATGTGTCTACATGTGGAACAGTGCCACTGGCAAAGTCACACAGTTATGCAAGTTGCCTGACAATGATTTGGTGACATCTGTGGCGTGGATCCAGCGAGGGTCACATCTGGCAATCGGAACACACAAGGGATTTGTCCAGATCTACGATGCTGAGAAGTCAAGAAGACTACGGACGATGACTGGTCACTCGGCGCGAGTTGGAGCGCTAGCATGGAATGACCACATCTTGACCTCTGGCTCCAGGGACCGACTGATATATCATCGCGATGTTCGCAGCCCAGACCAGTATCTGTTGAGGTTGGCAGGTCATAAGCAAGAAGTCTGTGGACTACGATGGAACACCGAAGACGGCCAGCTCGCTTCAGGCGGCAACGACAACAAGTTGTGCGTTTGGGATAAACTCTCCACGACACCCTTGTATCGATTCTCGAATCATGTCGCAGCGGTCAAGGCAATTGCTTGGAGCCCCCATCAACACCATCTACTGGCTTCGGGTGGCGGAACAGCAGATCGCTCGATCAAATTTTGGAACACGACAAATGGGTCTCTGATCAAGGAGGTTGACACAGGAAGTCAAGTGTGCAATCTAGCCTGGAGCAAGAACAGTGACGAAATTGTCAGTACCCATGGCTACAGCCAGAATCAGATCGTGGTGTGGAAGTATCCCAAGATGGAGCAGGTTGTCAGTCTGACTGGACATACCTTCCGAGTCCTTTACTTGAGCACGAGTCCAGACGGGACAACCGTGGTGACTGGGGCGGGAGACGAGACGCTTCGGTTCTGGAGAGTGTTTGGCAAGAAGGGGAACGAAGGGAGAAATAGCGACGACATTGCTGGACGATTGGGCGACTGGGGCGCGATTCGCTGAATCAACCACTCATCCAAGTCGTTGCAACGAGGTCGTGTCCATTGTCTGACGTTATGACTTCTATGCCGGACATTCGTCACACGAACCGACACCTTTTCACATTGAGATGAACCTCTTGACGAAGTCGACTTGGGACGACTCGAATCTTTTACGAAGTCTTGACACAAACGCTGTACAGCAGACAGCTTTATGCCATTGAACCCTCGAGCTAATTTCCATGGAGGGACGGGGAGGCGCTGATGATTATATTGTTTCTTATGAGCGAGCATGACGGCCATGTCAGAATCAGGACCAGGGCCAGCAAGCGACAGATCTTGCCCGAGCTGGAGTATTATGAGAGTTTACCACGATCTGAGGGTGGAAGGCTCTATGATGGAGATCTTGCTGCGGATGATGAGGCCTGCGTTGGCTTCACGAACCAGCTTGAGCGAGTTGGTATTGCTTTGATTTTTTTGCAAGCGCGGCGCTCATGGTTGCTCCGGATCATAGGTCAAGCGATATCATATGGTTGGGAAAGCAAGCGTCTTCCACTGTCGAGAGTCATATTCCTCAGGAGGTCCTCCAGGATCGAGGCACAAAAGCGCGACCATTTTTGTAAGGAGGTCACTGCCAGATAGCAAAGATCGAGCTGAGAAATCAAAAACTAAGTTGAGTAGATGGAGCCAGCTTTATCGGAGCATCTCTTTAGAATAATGAATCCAATGCCTTCCGGGCCCTCTGCAGTCAGTAGCCGTCACCAAGGACTCGAAAAGCAGAGACAGCCGCCTGGTAAATCAGTATTATAATATTTGGGTCCTGGTGGGAAAGGCATCGAAGGCTTTTCTTTTTCTCCTTTCCTCCCCCCAAAGGGCACAGTTGGGTCCCGGGACTCCTGTATTCCCCCTGCCCATCCGCTTGCTCGTGTCGCTTTTCTATCGGTTTCCGAGCGCTATGGCTACACTGCAGAAAAAAGGAAGCCACACCCACAACACACTATCTTCCAAAAAACAAAGGGTGGGGCCAATATGAAACTACAATAACATTGTCTCATCTTGATAGAAGCCCTTGCCTAGACCTTCATCAGATAAGGTATGTCAGCGATCTACAGGATCAACTTCCCTGGCTCGACTTGCAGCACGGTCTTGACCCTCTCCAGGAACGTGCGTGCCCTCTTCTCTTCGCCCACGGGGACTGTCAGACTGAACACATTCAACGCGCCCTCTGCCGTGCTTAGGGTTCGGCCTGGTATCGGCGCCGAAGATGTAGAAAAGGGGGCCGCTCTTTTGGGGGTGACTTTGCCGGACAGGATGTCGATGATATCAATCTTCTTTGCCGTGGAGGGGGAGACGCGAGGTGAGCGTGAGAATGACGTGGACTGGGGTTTAGAGGGCGGAATAATGGGAAATGCATCGATCTGTGGGAGATATGCTCCTCTCGACGTTGTGGGTATTGCGTCCAGTCCGAGGACGGCGTTGAAGAGGTCATCTGCCGATGGCTTCGCATTCTTGGGTTGAGGCAGATCATCATTGGCGAGGTCGACGGCACGGGCGAGGAAAGTTGACAGAGGCACAGTCACGCCCAACGTGTCTTTTATGCGTTTTTGCACCTTGAGCACTTCGGCAAGGGAGATGGTAATGCTGACGCTGGTGATTTGTGGGATGATCTCTTCAGGTACTGCTGCGGCAGCTCCGGTAGGCTTTACGGCCGTCTGAGGGGTGGTGGCTAGGATCTTGATGTTGCTGAGGTCGAGATGCGCCATATGTTCGATGCGCTTGGATTGTTTGGCCGAGTAATCGGAATCAATTGCTCCCAAATATGCGAGGACGTCCCCTTTCAGCAGTCTTCCATTCGGCCCGGTGGCTGGGATTTTGGCAACGTCGTCATCAGAGATGTGGTTCTCGTGGATGAGGGCTATCACCGAAGGATAGAGTGGGTATATGGGATTCTGGCCTGGCCCAACTGGACTCGTTTTCGGCTTGTCCTTCGCCGGTCTCTGGTTTTGCGGCGTGCCCGGTATCTCCTTTTCAACTCCGGATGTTTCGTACTTCGAATCTTCTCCGCCCTTTACATTATCTGCCTCCGACTGCGCGGGCTTCGAGTCGTCCGGCGGGATCTCCAGACTCGAGATGTCATCCCCGGGATCACCAAGGACAGCTATCCTCGTGCCAACTTTGACTGACTTGGAGCCGTCTCCTTGAAAGATCTTGGCCATGACACCGTCGTCCTGAGCTTCCACGTCCATTGAAGCCTTGTCAGTCTCGATTTCCAGGAGGATGTCCCCTGCGGCGAAGGAGTCGCCCTCTTTGACTTTCCAACTTGAGATGTTGCCTTCGGTCATTGTCGGCGACATGGCGGGCATCGTGAAGTTATGGGCTGCGAGGCAGGAGGGGGTGGAGGAAAACGCTCTCCGAGCGCGGTGTTGAGCGTGTGAGAAGGAGGAGCATTGGGACGAGGAGACCTGGCGGGCCAGGAGCCGGACTGACTGTCGGCCAGCCATAGCGAGGGGTGTATTGTGTCTTTCTTCAAGTGAACCCCAGGGACAGTGATGAGTTTCAAAGTTGGCTAAGTGAAGTTTCCACCGAGGAACGCGAGGCAGCGTTCGAAGGAGTAATGGTTCAAGGCCTAACTGACAGATTGGAGAAAGGGCGAAATGTTGAGGAACGAGCTTCGGCGGAGCTTGTGAGGGAGTGCCGACTTGGGGAATCACCCCTTGCCGCCTTTAGCACGAACTGGTGACCTCGTCGCCGCTCAACCTCTCTCAACTACAATATACTCGATATATACCTAGGTACCGACTATTACTGCCAATCGTGAAATATACGCAGTAAAGAGAGGCATCGGAAAGACTCAGTCTTTTACTGCAACTTCACTGCTGTCCGTTCCTACGGCTCGGCCACATCCTATCCTTCCTAATTCAGCTTGTATACAAGCCCTTCTGTCAGCCTGGTATTCGAGAGCAGAGCAAACGCGAAGAATATAGCCATTGACGAGCCAAATGCCATTCTCCCAAAGCACCGAGTTGGTAGACAAATACAAGCTTCCAAAATGCTGACTGTTCCTGCTCAAGAGCCAAGGAGGAAACTTTGGCACTACCCCTCTTTGACCTTCGTATTCACAGAATACGAAGTTTCCCAACCTTCCTGAGTTCCCCTCATGCCATGGGCCGTGTATGCTGCTTAAGTCATTCATAGATAGCCAAATCCAGAAAGCGCTTTCTGCAAGATGGTGCTGTACCCGACGTATCAGAGGATCGAGCCCGACCTCCGACCAAATGGCGGCGATACCAGTCCACCACACATCGTCTCATATCGAACTGCTTTGAGCAAACACACCTCTTCTCTGCTCTTTTCTAGAGTGAACGGGGATCCACGTACGCTCATTCCTGCCTGCTGAAAATACAACCAACTTGCCCATCCAGCATTCTGTGTGTGAAGGTCTATAAAGGTAAGCCTTTGAGCTGCAAATTGATGTCATTGTTCCTTCGAAGTAGCCTTGATCACCGAACTTGCACTCTCTTTATCTAACATTACCATTAGGTTACCTACTTGTCAACCATGAAGGGAGTAATCTTTGCAAAAGTCGGCGCTGAGCCCAAGATTGTCGAAGACCTTCAGAAGCCGTCTCCAGGTCCAGATCAACTGCTTGTGAAGTCCATCTGGGTGGCCATAAACCCTGTGTAGGTGGCCATAATTCACACCGTTTTGATAATCGGCTGACCAGTTGGCTATAGTGACAGCTTCATGGCCGGTTATGGTCTCCTCGTGGTCGGCTGGCCTCTTGTGCTCGGCGTCGACGCGGCCGGAATTGTGCTCGAGGCAGGGAGTGAGGCAGCATCCAAGTATGGATTCAAAGCAGGGGATCATGTTTTCGGGTGCACCAGACTTGGGGTCCCGGGATATGCTGCTGGTCAAGAGTACTTCTTGATGGACGCATCTGTCACCATACCCAAGCCAAAGAACATCTCCCTGCTCGAGGCTGTTACGTTGGGAGTGGGAAGTGAAACAGCTTGTTTGGCATTGTTCGACGGTCTCGATGTCCCTCTCCCTGACCCGAAGAACCTTCCTGGACCTCGGGACGAATGGATCATCATCTTGGGAGGCGCCAGCAGTGTTGGCAAGTGTGCGATCCAGCTGGCCAAGGCAAGTGGTTACAAAGTCGCTGCTTCTTGCTCGACCAAGTCGGCAGCTGAGGTGAAGGGCATGGGCGCTGTGACATTCGACTACAAGAAGCCCATTGAGGAACAGGTCAAGGAGGTTGTGGATATAACCTCGGGCGAGATTTCTCGAATCTTTGATGCTGTTGCGGCAGAAAACCCAATCACAGCCAAAGAATTGTTCAAGGCGTCCAAGAGCGACAGGAGGCTCTTTGCGACCACAAATGATTGGAGCGGAATTGGGGATTTTGAGGGAGCAAAAACCTATGGCGTCAAACTTGGTGGCATTGGTCGACCCGAAGCGGCAGCGTTGAACGAGAAGATTGAGGCATACATTCCCGTCATCACGGCATTGATTGCGGCTGGTAAGCTGGCCCCGGCCGAATATGAAGTCATCGGCACTGGGTTCGAGGCTGCTATCAAGGCATACGAGCACCAGCGCTCCGGAGCCGGAGGGTCGCGTAAAGTTGTGGTCAAAATTCAGGATGAGTAGCCCGGTTTACAGACCAGACAATCATGAAAGTGTTACGTTTTGGTCGGATAGACCCGGGTGTTGCTAAAAAGCACGCACTCGTGGCGCCATGCGATATCCAATATCACTGCGGAGTTGCCAAAGAGCCGTTAGTCTTGCTGTGCCCGTGTCTTGTAAGGAGATGGTTACCGCTGTCTTAGCCGGGTCTATCGAACCACTGCCATAGTGAGGCTGTTAGCCTTGGCTGGTTGGGCACCAACACTGACAATGTCGCCACCCAAGGACCTCGGGGGTAAAAGTACGATGCTGCGACCCTATCGTGCTTGGCGACGGCGAAGGTTTCATCAGACAACAGAGTAGAACAGTCTTGTCGCTCGTATGGGGGTGACGAGAGACGAGCCAACACACACAGCTTCGCACTAGCAGCGAATGAGTAACAAATTCCCTTTTTTCCCCCAATAATCCACGCAAGAAACACCACCGCCAAAAGCAATGCGTAGGATGTTACTCTGCTCTTCCGCGGCTGCATTGGGAATTTGTTTTTCCACGAGTCTTGAGAACTGGTTAGCTGTTTTTTTTGCCATGTTCCGTTGTTTATGGCAAGTCGAGTTGGTGTTGCTCAATCGACGACACCCCTTCACAGAGCGGGCCCGCATCGGCAGACCCCTTAGAGGCATCAGGATGGATATTTTTGCACTGTGACATGTGGAGGGCCGTGCTGTGCAGTTGCACGACCCGTCTCGGATACAGCGATCATCTTGGGCATTTGTGTTCAGATTGAAATTCGGGAGGCTGTTGGACCCAGTGCCACCTGAAAACAGGCTGTATGCATTGGACGTTGTGCAGTTATCTTGAACCTGGTTCTGGCCCACGCTTTCAGGGTAGCATTATTCTCCACGACAAGGTCGATATCCTGATGGGCCATGGCAAAGGTGATGGGCGGACTGAGAGGGAAGATCCTTACTGTGTAGATGGATGACAGGTTAGTTGAGCTCGCCTCATTCTTTAAAAAGGGGAGGTCGGGTACCAGTTATATAGCCATTTCAGGGAACGATTTACTGAGGAATGGAGAGGCTCACGAAGCGAGTCGGCGTATGGCGGTAGGTAGCGAGCCTGATCTTCGACAGCGGCGCCACCAGCGCCATTGCTTGAGGCTTGAAGGACAGATGCGGAGCAAGGAAGAGACTCGTAAGGCTGCTCATTGGCAAGCTGCACCACGCTGGCTCTCATTAAGGTCCGCTGCCCGAAGCACCAAAGCACAAAACGCACCAATTGTGAGAGCAAACTTTGGGGCCGCATGAGGGACCGCATGATGGAGACGATGAAGGTCCCACTTTATCGAGCTCAAGGCTGCGTCTTCTGTTCTTTCAATGCCAAATGGATGTGTTATTTTCTGTAGCCCGGCGCCTCACATCCTCCGGAGTCTCTTTGCGTCGGTCAACGACCAATTTGCAGTTCCAATGGGAATAGGCCGCGAGCGGACAATGGCACACCCCTGGCGCAATGTTCGTAATTTCCGGCACAAGACACTCAGCTTGATGAGGCAAGGCCGTCCTCGAACCCATCGCAGTCCCGGAGCTTCAGGGGAATAGGTATCCGAAAATTCCTAGATCTGACTCCAGTCAAGACCCAACACTTTCTCCCCGAAACAAACATGAGGCTTACCTAGTGCCAACTCTCCCGCCGTCTCAATCACACGACCAAGGCATTCCGGTGTTCAGGTGTTGGTTGCTTTGCTTTGTAAAGAAACCCTGCTTTGTTGGTGGCTGAGAAGGCTGGGCGGGAGAGCGCAAGAGACAAGAGAAGGAGAAGGAAAAGGACCGCAGCAAACGCCTTCCTGGACGCTCTCCCAGACTCCCACGCTTACTACTACCATTCATCCACCTCCCACACCTTTTTTTTGTTCTATTTCTCTCTAATAGTGCAGCCAGCGGATGCCCATCCGTGATTCCTCCCACGTTCCTCAAAAAGCAAGGCAAGGGATTTGTCCATTTGCTGGCACACCCACGCCTGCCACCCCAACCCTCCCAACACTATTCGCCTACCCGCGCATTGTCATACTGAGACGCCGTTTCCCACACTCGCATTGTGAGGCGCGAGATCCAACATTCCTGGGCTCTGTCCCACTCCATCAGATCTCCCGCCCCTTTCCAGTCACTCGAGCGTTGCCCGCCCTTGCCAAACTCCGGCTTGCACAATCAAACTTGTCGAAACCATGCGCCAATGGCAATGAAGAGTCGAGACTCCGGGGCACGAGCTTCGCATGAAGAAGGATCTAGGGGAATGCGAAGAAGACGGCGACGGTAACAAGATGGCCGGAGACAAACAAGATGCTAGGGGTGCCTCAGAACAGGTCCGAAACATCCAGAAATATCGAGCTGCAGCCACTAAAGACGACGTGACCGCTCCGTCTTCGCTATCGTCCACATCCTCCACCGCCGAACCCAAGATGCCTGGGCGTGCCGAATGCAGTTCGCCCAAATGGGACATCAAAGCCGAAGAACGTCATGACGAACCTCGCTCTGCAGACGCAGCCTTGGACGAGCCCGCAGAGACTCGGAAGGAGGCTCCTCAAGAGGCCGACCCTTTACCTTGCGGAGAGCTGCCATCCTCAACCTGCGAACATTGGTGCCTCGGAGACCATGACCCTGAAGACTCGATTGTCATTCCTCCTTGCATAAGCGAAGACGAAGTTGACGCACTTGTGGGTGCCATTCCTCACCCGCCAGTGACCAAGGAAACATTAGAAGAGCTCGAGCTGGTTTACATACAGTCGAATATCAACCTCCGCATCGATATCAATTTCGATCATGATCTCCACTTCACCCCCATTTCTGGGGAGAAGGGGGAGCTAAAGAAGAAGCAGGCGAGAAGATACTGGAATAGTCTGGAGACTGAATTGAAGATAGTCTACCAACATGAGCCGCTGGGCTCGTGTTCCGAGTGTGATAGGAAGCGCTCTTTGCGCTCTGCTAAGCCAGTATTATTCAAGCGAAGGTTGCCTGTCTTGTTCCGGAAGTTGAAAGAGTTGCTCATCATTCTGATCCCGGACAGGGACCAGTATCAGATCAGTCAGTATCTTGACGTGCCTCTGCTCCTGCAAGAGGTGTCCCATGGGCTCTTAGACATTGTGCGCTTGGCTCGATGGCTTGATGGGCTCCTCACGAGTCACTGCGCGCCGATGAGAGATGTCTATGCACATGAGATGGCTGAACAAATAGGAAAGGGTGCAGAGACTGGGGACTTACACGCTCTTGTCATCGGCATTGAAAAGCTGTTTCAGTTTCTGGAGGCAATGAAGCTCGACGTCGCTAATCATCAGATCCGAAGCTTTCGTTACCTCTTGATCGATGATACCGTCACTTTTCAGCAAGATTATTTCAGGTCGCGTATCAGAGACGGGGAACTCAAGAGCGAAGAGTCACGAGCATGGTACTGTGATGCTCTTGAAAAACACCGACAATGTCAACTTGATAGCAAAAGCACAAGAATACCTCCGACCGCTGCGCTGGTGCATGGGTTGCTTGAACTCTGCCGCTGCCACGATCTGGAGGTTCCAGCAACCCTTGCATACGATCACAAGCGCCTGAAGGAAATCCGGATGGACTTTCAAGACATGATCCATCTCGACATATGTCTATCAGTCTTTGATCAGCTGCTCCGTGAACTGCTAGGTCAAGATCCAGACTCGTCCTGGCAAGGTGTCTTGCAGACCCGCGTATCGGAGATGCACACGCTCCTACGGAACAGAATCATGGATCTCACCGATGGCGACCTTGACGGAACTCCCATGGAAGAAATCTGGTTGCGACATGCCGGCGCAGTGGCTCTTGAGCTGACACGTGCTGCGTTCCTCATCTGGCCGGGTTCCACGTTTCTCATACCCGACTCCATAGTCATCAAGACGACTGCAAGATTGATTGCACAGTTTGAGGGAGAACATCAAAACCAACATCATGCAAGCACAATCCTACGTGTGCTCGAAGGGGCGACAAACGATCAAATGAACAAATTTCAGAACATGACCATATTGGCCATCTCGCAAGCGCAGAAGCAGTGGCAACAAGTTCGAGCCTCGAGGCAACAATGGCGCTCCCTCCCCGAGACTGACGATATTGCAAGAAGAGTGGCACATATTGCAACGGTGCATTGGCGAGTTTGGGCGGACCTTGTTTATCTGGAGTCTTCAGACGGACGCGAAGATTGGGTTGATGAGACCGACAGCGATTTCGACCAAGGGGATCAGCATATCATGGGCAGTCCGATGGGTTTTGTACAACAACCTTATTTTGAAGAAGAAGAGATAGGGGAAGAGGAACAAGAAGGAGAAGAAGATGATGATACCCCTTTCCATTCGTCGTGATGTTTTGAGGCGTTGTGCGTTCACAGGATATTCTGGTCAAGGGCAAGAGAAGGATTCCAAGATCTTGTGTCTACGAAAGACATGAATTTCTCCTTTATTTTGACGGCGGAGTCGGACGGAAAAGTTGCTTCTTTGTTGAGATATACAACACTACTAATGTGTTCAGTTTTCGGGTCACCCCTTATTGCTTTAGTTGTTTGAACGATTGTCTGTCTAGTTTCTGAAATGTATGCTATTATTATACAGTCAGAGTCCTTTGGGACTGAATATCCAGTTATCCTAAATGTGCTGGTTTCTTTTCTTTCCCCTTAACGGGTATATCAATCCATAACCTGGGGCCTCGTTTTTTTTTCCTTGGAGAAGCCTTACCTCACCTCACCTACAATTAGCACCTCAAGTTCCCTCTCCTCTTGGAGAAAGATCCAAGCATTAGGAAACGCTTCGGCGAAAAGGCCGCCCGCCCTCGAGCCCAGCTCCACCCGCCCATCCACCTATTCAGGACGGTTTTTCCACTGTTATTGTTATTTCCCACCCCCTCATTTTGCAATATTGCGTTGTGGGCATTGGCGCGGCTTTTCGGGCTGGGTCTTTGGGCCGGCCCCCCTTACGCGACTGACTGCCTAGCCTTCCTACCGGTGCCAGGACGCTTCTCGATAACCGACCGTTTGCCGATGAAAGGGATAGGATTGGACGGCAAGAAAGAATGGAGGACGAGGAGATGGGAAGGGGGCTGAAAGGATTCGGCATCAAATACGCAATTCCGTGCTTCGAAAAAGATATACTCCTTTCGCTCAAGTCGGCGCTGGTGACCGACCACGCCCGTTGTCAGGTGTTGATCATTGATCGATCCTTCTCCCCTTGACTTTGTCATCTTTGATATCGTCTACTCGCTCTTCTCGATCCCCCTCTTTGCGAGTTGATATATATACCTAGGTATATACATTATATCATCCCCAAACTGTGCTCTGTCCCTTGCCATTTTCCATTCAGGAAAGGGAGCGAGGCCGCTTTACTCGGGCACCGTGTGACGGATGCTCGGCCAAGCATGGGAGCGTCGCGGGAGCTACAGTAGTAGAGTACGAGAGGAGCGCGCCCGAGCACTGGACGAGCAGTCAGGAGCTTCTCTAGTGCCTGTTCTCAGAAGCCAGTTCGGGCTCAGGGGGCTTCTTCGATCATGAGCCCTATACCACGATGGCTCAGCGGCGAATCTTAATCTCTCTAAAGTCCATTTCCGCTTCTAAACCTGAGCATCTCGCTATTTGACCCGTCGAGCCCGTGTCGTGACCCAAGCCATGCTGAGCCGTGAGCTGTGCAATCCTGAGCTCGGCTTGGCAAGCCCTGAGGCACGCCGCCGTGAATGTTTTTTGCCCAAGTCTATGCAGGTTCCCAAGTCCCGGGCCCACTCTCGGTCATTGTTGCCGAGCACCGTGAGGCACTTTTCGGGCCACGCTGCTCCCCTCCCCCCCGGCACTAAACACGTACGGAAAACTCCGCTCTCACAGCCCAGAAACTGATTCACATAATAGTTTTCATGGCCAAAATTTGTCCAAAATCCAATTAAATGCCTTGGTGGTCTAGGTATGAATTTTCTGTCTATACGGTCTTTGATTCAAGCTAACTTTCCGAAAGTCGGTTATGACGTCGGTCTCATAAATGATTTATGATCCTGTGCAAACACACGGGGAGCCATCCGAAGGTCACGAGTTCGATTCTCGTCCGAGGCATGTTCCTCTTTTTTTTGCCGCTTATTACCTAGGTATGATGCCTGCTTTCTGTCATCTGAGATGTTATCAATATAGCAATTTCCAAAAGTTTTAGTTTGTGAGGTGAGGAGAGGTGGTGGTGAGACTACTACCTACAGAAGCGCATAACTTAGGTAAGATCCACCCCTTACCTACTGAGGAGCCTCCCTAGTAGGCGAGAGAACACCGCAGGAGCGGGCCAGAGCCATAAGAGAGCAGAAGGGAGTGGAGGGGAGCGCGAATGAGGGGAAGAGAGTAGAAGCGAGCGGGCGAGAGACCGAGTCGACTAAATAGTCGCTAGCCGGACAGCAAAGCGGCGAGAGATGGGTCAGCGAAAAAGTCGTACTTAGTAGGCGACGATTGTTCGGGGATATTATATATATATATGTGTGTCGCATATATCATATGTGATAACATACTATAAGAACCCCCGGACTAACCTATTCCACTCAGTCAGAGGGGAGGGCAAGAGTGTGTTTTAAGTCTTTGGAGTAGAGACGGAAGCCGCCCGCTTTCGGAGCAATTCAAGGGAAGATATCGCCCACGGGAGGATAGGACAAAGATTGACCAAATCGAGGATTCATCCCAAGCAAGAGACCTTTTACAAACATGAGTTGCCCAAAGGAGGAGGAGCAGCAGCAGTCTTGCGGGTCGTGTGACGGACATCGTCACGATGGCGGCCCGGTGCCAGACATGGAAGACTACAAAGTCGAACTCGAAAGCCTGCGCAAAAGGACCCAGGAACTCGAACTGAAGCTGTCCAAGGCTGGAAGCAGCACAACAACCAACGGCTCCAAATCCCGGAAGCTGCGGTCTGAAAACTGGTTCAACTCTCCCGAAAACCCGGAGATGATGGCTCTGTACACAGACCGGTACCTCAACTATGGCCTGACGACATCGGAACTCAACACCGGCAAACCCATCATCGGCATAGCTCAATCTGGGAGTGACCTCGCCCCCTGTAACCGACACCATCTCGAATTGTCTAAACGGGTGCGGGAAGGCATTCGCTCCGCTGGTGGCATCGCTTTCGAATTCCCCACGCATCCGATCCAGGAGTCGGCGAGACGGCCCACAGCGACTCTGGATCGGAACCTGCTGTATCTGGGGCTTGTCGAGATCTTGCATGCATATCCGTTGGACGGAGTGGTGCTTTTGACTGGCTGTGACAAGACGACCCCGGCAATGCTCATGGCCGCCGCTACTGTCAACATTCCGGCCATTTGTCTCAATGTCGGTCCCATGCTGAACGGGCGCCTCCACGGCTCGCAGGACAGAATTGGCTCGGGGACGATTTTATGGAAAGCTAGGGATTTGCATGCTGCGGGGAAGATTGACGATGATATGATGGTGGAGATGATCGCAGCTGGGACGCCCTCAGCAGGTCATTGTAACACCATGGGCACGGCATCAACCATGAATGCTCTGGCCGAAGCACTTGGTATGGCTCTACCAGGCTCTTCGGCGATTCCAGCCCCGTATCGTGAGCGTGCTCAATGCGCGTACAGGACTGGTAAGCAGATTGTGGAGATGGTGCACGCCGATCGCAAGCCAAGCGATATCATGACGAGGGAAGCCTTTGAAAATGCTATTGTCGTGAACAGCGCCATCGGAGGCAGCACCAATGCCCCCATCCACCTGAATGCTGTGGCCAAGCATATTGGTGTCCCCCTGGATTTGAATGACTGGGATAGGATTGGGCTTGACATCCCTTTGCTGGTGAACGTGCAACCGGCCGGCGAGATGTTGTGCGAGGAGTATTACAAAGCCGGCGGACTGCAAGCAGTCATGGCCGAACTTCTGGATCAAGGTAAACTCCAGCCAAAAGCGCTCAGCTGCAATGGCAAGACCGTAAAGGAGAATGTGGACGGCAGGCATTCTTGGGACAGACGGACCATCAAGCCCTACGGTGAGCCGCTGAAACAGCGAGCAGGCTTCCTCCACATGACAGGTAATCTCTTTGATTCCGCCATCATGAAGACCTCCGTGATTTCCGACGATTTCCGGCGGGAGTTCTTGGAAGATTCCAAGGACCCCAATGCATTCGAATGTAAGGCTGTGGTGTTTGATGGGCGAGAGGATTTCATCAGCCGCATCGATGATCCTAAGACCCCAGTCGATAAGAGGACGATTTTGGTGATGCGTGGCGCTGGCCCTCTTGGATATCGTAAGTACTCCTTGTCCCTCACTCCGAAGAAATCAAATCAATGCCTAGGCCATTTCCCCCTTCGTGGACCGTGCGCAAGACAGAGACTTTGGCTTCGGGTCTGTCTCGAGTAAAGGTGCTAATTTCTATCTCAGCTGGTGCGGCGGAAGTAGTCAACATGCATGCTCCAGGCCACGTCTTGAAACAAGGCGTCACCTCTTTGCCGTGCATTGGAGATGGAAGGCAGTCGGGCACGTCGGGTTCGCCGTCCATTCTGAATGCCAGCCCTGAAGCCGCCGCAGGTGGTAACCTGGCACTGCTTAAGGATGGAGATGTCTTGAGGGTCGACTTGAATAAGCGACGTGTCGAGATCTTGATCTCTGACGATGAGCTGAAGAAGCGACGGCAGGACCTGGAGGCGAAGGGGGGATATCCGATCCCAGAGTCTCAGACGCCCTGGCAGGATATCTTTCGCCGCGAGATTGGACAGCTCAATGAGGGGATGATCCTGCGGAATGCTCCAAACTATCAGCGCGTGGCGCAGAAATGGCCTGCTCCTCTACATAACCATTGACAACCTGAGTACTGGCCGAGTTGTCAGAAGTGGTTGGACCATGCCTCCGGCCATACCTAATATATCCTTCATCACATCTCTGCGCCTAAGCCGCGACTGACGCCGTCGAACTTGGCTTGACATGATCGATCGTTCGCTGGTGCACAATAAGTTCGCAGAGTCTTGCCCTGGCACGCATTACCAATTCTCCCAGATGACGTCTGGCAGCACTGTCCTCATGACCGTCCAGTGGCCCAACGCGCTTTGTGCCTGCCATTTCTCGAGTTCTTTCGTCTGTCCGCTTCTGAGAACGGCGCCTTCAGTATCAAACTCACTCGGGTCGATTTCATGCTTTGGTATCAAAAACTCTTGCCGAGCACCACTTCCCAGAAAATCTTCTGCAACAGGTCTTCGAAATGTAATCGCTCCTTTCCTTTTCCTGCAGAAGAATACCATGTTGGTGAAATCGGCTGGTTTGGTTCCAGGCGTGGGTGCTTCGTCTTCTCGGAAAACACGGCAGGAAGGGTATACTGATATAATCGTCCTATAAATAAGAGAGGATGCAGGCATGGCGAGATCCCCTGCGTAGTTGATGGCTATTACTCCATCTGGTTTCAAAAGCATATGCAGCCCCCAGAGGAATTCCATGGTAAAGAGCTCCACTGGCTCTGCTCCCCCAGTGAAGACGTCGTGGATAATGTAGTCGTAAGAGTCTGCCTCGGTCGAGTTCGCAGTGGTGACCGCGTGGATGGCGTCACCAATATAATAGCTATGGTTATGGGGAAAGTTGAAGTACTTGATCGCGAATTCATGAACGACCGGATCAAGTTCCATGACCGTTGTGTTCACTCCATGGTGGATCAGGGCAGATGGCGCAGTTCCGATTCCTAGCCCGATGTTCAAGGCAGTCTTATATGGGCTAGGAGAGGCGCCCTCAACAAGACGTACTGCTTCAAGCATCACAAAGATGGAATAGATCGGTTCCGCAACCTTCCTCTGGACTCTTTTGGGGGGGGGCATCTTCCACTCTCCGCCTAGAAGACTATGGTCGCACCTCATCACGCGAAAACCTCGCTGGTTGTCTTCCAACACCGAGATGTAGCCTGTAATCGACTCTTTTCGTTCCAGTAAAGTATAGTTGTACAGAGCCAAGGTGTTGTTGAGCACCTCTGTAGTTCGTGAAAGTGTGCAGTGGGGATTTGCCACCATAGTAAAAGCGACTGCTGGAAGTGAGGGCCACAAGATGCTGTTCTGTAGAACCATCCCATATAGCGAAGCAACTACCAGCTGCATTCCAATGCGTGAAGTGAGGAAGCCGTGCCCGAGAAGTGACGAGACAACGCCCCTACAAGCTCGATGGAGGACGGAAAAGAGCATGAACAACCCCATTGATGGCGCAGCCTCTCCTAACGAGGAATCCGAGTGGCTAGAGCTGAAGGTCTCGTCGAAGTATTGAATCGCAAAGTAGGTGGACAACAGCACAAGAGGATAGCAAGTCAGGAGCTCCGTGACCAGAGGACCCAGTGGGTTACCGAGAGTCGAACTGGATCGGAAGAGAAAGAATTGGATGCTAGGGATCCAGAAGCAGAAAGGGGTGATGGCTCGTGATACCCAGACGGGGAGGTAGCCCCGAAGGGCAAATGCGAGCATGAAGGAGGCAGCGAGGCCATATTGATGGTACAGAGCTGCTGGTATATCTCCATACACAGGCGATAGGTTTAATTGGGAGATGGGCGCAGAGACGGCCGCAAGCAGGACAAGCTGTAGAGCCCTTCGCACTTTTGCGTCAGTCAATATCGAGACGAAGGATTTGGGTCGGTTGTCCGTCTGTGATGGAGGAGGCACTGTTGGTTTGGGAGAATGCGTCGTGGTCTCCGTCTTGACATTATTGTTGGGCGGTCTTGCTCGTTTGGTCATGGCTATTACCGCCAGCCAGGGTCCTGGTTTTTGAGAGAGAGAGAGAGAGAGAGAGAGAGATACCCTTCAGCTCAGAGAAAACGGAACCACGCGCAAATGCACAGCTCTGGTGATGCCGCTGGTAAGTGTTGGTGAGATGATAAATGTGAAGTTACGCAACATTGGCGGCCGCTTTACTTGATTCGCTTGGTACACACCTAACACGACGACTTGCCCCCTTTTCCCAGCTCATCCCTTTTACAATGATTCTATTCTTCTTCATTTAACGAGACTAAAACCTCATCAACGACAACAAGGACTTGCGCTCTCCAAGAAGTTGCTATAAGAAACAAAGGATTTGGACACCCATGCAAAACCGTTTCCCAAGATTCAACACACTGAAACGTAAACCTGCCACCAAGCCGTTGGCCCAAGAAGATACAGCCAACCCGTTCGCAGATTCCGGGTATCAAAGGTGCAAAAGGAAACACTCCTCCATCATATCAACCATGTTTTGGTCACCAACAGGTGCTTCGGACTGGGACCTCCTGCCGCGAAGAAATGTACCCTGAAAACCACACTCCGTGCCGCCACTAGAAATACCCATGGACCGTTTCCTTAAAACCGTCCCTGTCATCCCGTCGTGCAGCTCGTTCAAAATCGTCGGATTATATCCCCGTCCCACATTCCTCCAGTACATGTGATTAAGGGTCAACAGCGTCTGGTCGCTGAGCATAATTATGTCGATCTCTCATTAGGCCAATACGACCAGACCCATGGCTGGGTCGGCCGGA
Source organism: Fonsecaea multimorphosa CBS 102226 (assembly GCF_000836435.1). NCBI lineage: Eukaryota > Fungi > Ascomycota > Eurotiomycetes > Chaetothyriales > Herpotrichiellaceae > Fonsecaea > Fonsecaea multimorphosa. The sequence goes on along the minus strand of NW_015971665.1, from coordinate 151,565 downwards.
TCGCTGCTGAGAAGCCAGTCTCTCTTGTTGAACTTTCTGGCCTCTTTCTCTGCTTCGATGTCGACATCGAGCCCAAGGTCAATCCCACTGTCGTCATGATTGCCAGGGGCGCGGTGCTTGACTGGACTGCTGAGGCCGGTATGAAAACTAGGCAGGTCTAAAGGGCCACCGCGTCGTAGTTCATCAAGCTCCGCGTCGGTTTCGTCGTCATCAATCTCCTGACCCGCTTGCTGCTCGACGCTGGCCACTGGAAGGGTAGGTGAACGGCCCGGAGCCATTTCCAGTTTTACTGACTTGCGTGAATCGGGTCCAGCTGGAGCATCGCCGTTTGCGTCAACATCCTGGACCGCCCTCTTTCTCTTCGTGCCATGGAGAGGTACGCCCGGTTGAGTTTGAGCCTCCTCACGCTTCTCCCGCTCTCTCTCGTCTGCAAGCTTCTGACTCTGCGAGTCCATGAGCAATCCTTCCATCTGCGTCATCCAGTCGAGCATTTGCGTGGTGAACGACTCCACGAACCACCATGATTGATAGCTGTGAGCACCACCTTGTCCCATTTGCATCATGACACTCCTCCACAGCCTTGTGTGCCAGTTGATCATGCATTGAGGGTGGTGGCCGTCGAAAAGTTGGGGCAATCGCTCCAGCCAACTGATCCACCGCTCGAGCAAAGAAGTAGGTGCGTCGCTGGACTCTGGGAGCAGGATGCCGTCGCAAGGGTCGGCACTGTCGTTAATAAAAGTTGCATATGCGCTAGCTGGGTCTTCTTCCGCTGCGTGGACCAATGCGTCATCGATGGGATTAATAAGAGGCCTCATGTCGTGCTTCAACATGCCCAGCATCTTCTCGAGACTTTCGGGTGGGGGCATGCTATCCTCTAGTAGACGATCGGGATCAACAATGGACATCAGATCAAGCCACATCTGAGTTCTCTGTTGGGGGTCTTCAAGCATTCGACTCAGTTGTAACGTAGCCGCGTTGGCGCCCTTGAGCTTCTTCAGCACGTGCACAAACCTGGCTGCAGGAACGATCTTCGCGACAATAACGTGAACAGGGCATTTTTCTTCAAATGCCGAGATGAGGTGGCTAACCAGGCGCGATCCGATGCGGTCGAACACATTCCAAACAACCTCGGGCACATTCTGTATTGCTAAAGGAGCAATGAATCGGACAATCTGCTTATACATGCGCATATCGCACTCCTGGATCCATGGAGCCAAGCAGGGCATCGAAAACAACTTGGAGACCGGAACAGTCATCTTCCCATTGAAAGCAGAGTGGTGGTTGAAGAACGGCTTCTCCTTGCATTTGCGAAAGGCATCAATGACATCGATGCAGTATGAACGGTAGAGATGGAACAAGGCCTTGGCGATCGACGCGTCATAATTCTCTCCCTCGAGGTAAGGATGGATATCGGGAAAGTCAATAGGTGTATCTTGGGACGAAGTAGACGGCTGAGAAAGTGAATTGAGTGTTGGCATACCCAGGTAAGTCGCCATGCTAGCTGGGAGATGTTGACGAATTGAAGGAAGCGCAACGACGACATTCGTAGGCATGGACTTGACGGGGAAGCGGATGGTTGGCGTGTTGATATACTTGCAATCCAGCCGCTCAGCCTGAGACTCTACAGACACTGGCGTCTCATCCTCAGCGACGTCAGCTTCCTTGGACAAGAACGCAGCACTCGGGGCAGGGAAGTCGGCTGTCTCCATGGTTGCTCGTGACATAGGACGATCGATAGGAGGAGTCACGTTGGCCTTGAATATTTTGTTTGCCTCCTGGACTGATCCGTGTCTTTCATGCTGGTTGCCGCTTGATGTTCCAGGCCGTTCAGGTACAAGAGCATATTGTCGATCATCATCATCCATGATTAGCGATAGATCCACGTAGTGATATTTCGATTCGCCTCGAACTCCTAATCTTCTGGTCTGGACATTGGGAAAGATGATGCGGACTAGTTTCCCGAACGACGCTGGGTTCAGTGTCGGAACTCGCTCATTACCACAGCGCTCCGTGTATCTCGTAAATACGCGGTCGCGACGCACGGAGTTTGAAGAACGTTGACAGTTTTCTTGGAGCCTACAAATATAAGCCAGGGCCGCAGGCTCCCTCAAAGGAGAACTTACCAAAGCATAGCAAACACTTGTTTTGCTTTTTCAGATTTGCCCCCAGCACCTTCATTCTTTTGAACCTCCACGGCAACTTCCTTGAGACTTTTGCCCTGGTACTGTGCTAGTAGTCGCCGCAGCTCTTGGTCGTTAGCCACGCTGGAAGCCGTACCCTTTCTTCTCTTGGCCCCGCCATTCTCGTTGTTTGAATCTTCCGGCGCAGGTGAGCCTTCGAACTGTTCAGAATGATGCCGCATATGATGCAAATGTTGAGGAGCGACAGCATATGGCGGCAAGCCGTGAGGATACTGCATAGGGTAGTGCTGCATCTCCTGGAATGCATGTTGTGACATGGGACGCATCTCATGTTGCGGCATTCCTGTGTTGGGGTCTATCGGTTGTTGATGAAGATGCGGTGGCATATTGTGTTGGTAATGCATGAGCATATCTTCAGGGTTAGGACCATACATGCCAGCAGCGGGGTGAGTGCCATGTTGCATGAAGAAGGTGTTTTGGTCTAAAGGCATGTTCGGCTCGTCTGGTGGTGGTGGTTGTTGTTGTTGTTGTTGTGGGTGGTGTGTATGCGCAGGTGGTTGGAAGGCGCTACCCACGCCGATGGACTGTAGGCTAGTTGTCGAGCCTCTGGATTTTGGCCGTTGTCTCTCTCTATTACTTGCGTTATTTGCATGTGTAGGATCTTGCTGGTCTGGAGTTTCCTCCATGGGGAGGGTCGGCGACTGCGCCATTCCGAACTGTGGCGGATTAGCTCGACGTCACGACAAAAACAAACAACTGATCATACATATTCAGGGCCCAAACTCTGTCACGGGGAAGAGGATGTTTTGTTGCTCGCTATAGATATGGTGGGAAGGCAGCTCGCTGGTAATTTGGCCGATCACAACATGGCATTTGAGCGCTGATGTTTTCGTGGATCAGATCTGTTGCGGAAGTGCGCGGACGTGTATCTCGCTTGTTGAGCGATCGCGAGAAAAGATAGTGAATCTCCAGGTGCTGGTGAAGATGTCACGTATGCAATCGACGAGCTTGACTGCGATGGATCACTTCAAGCGCGGTGGCTGTTAGTCCATGTCGCTGGTTTGTGTTGAGAGTAACAGCCCGATTCGAGTTCGACAAAGGTTGTTGCCAGAGAAACAGTTTGCCAAGCCAAACATTGGGCTCCGGTCTGACAGCCACAGGATACTGCAAAACTTGGTTGTATCTATCCGTCAGACAGCATCATCTCCTCATTGGTTCATGGCGGAATTTATTTGCGCCGCCTGTGGATGCACACCATGCGAACCTAGTATTATTACGTCAACCACCAGGATTTGGCCTCTGGCTCTGGGTGCCTCTCAGTCTGGCAGCAGTGCAGCGGTGGTAATACTAGTACCGAGTACCTCCCTCGCCTCCTAGGATTTACTTGGAGCAGGTGAGTGACGAGGTGCAGGTGCCAGAGTCAGGCGGGACTTTGTGGCAGTGAGCGCCGCTGTCATCACCGCGAGTGGCACCCAAGTGGCCAGCTGCACTTAGCTGACTAGCACCTGGACTGAGACGCCCACCAGCCTGCCAGCTGCTGCCAGCTGCCGCCAGCTCCCACCAAGCAGCTGCCTGCCCACCTGCTGCTACCTGTCGCCTGGGTTTGTACTGTAGGTCATGCATTCACCAAACGGACCAACGTCACCTCCTGCCCCCTGGGCCACCAGCACCACCAGGGGGTTTAAACCACATCATCTCTCCCACTACTGCACCTCTCTTCCCACTCGCACATTTCGTTTGCACTGAGATATTACCAGCAATTCAGACTCATTTCCACTCTTCATTCCACAAATCCATCCGCATCAATCTACATTCCCCGTAGAGATACCAACTTATCATTGTCAAAATGTCGTTCCAGGACAAAGCGCAGCATCAGATCTCGCAGATCGATAAGGAAGTATGTGAGGGCACATGTCAATTCCAGGCTGCCAACTCCCACCGTTTCCTACCATTTGACATCACCCATCTTCTCGCTCTCTTATGAGGGCATCGTCGTCGTCTCATCTCGCAATGTCGACAAACGTGAGTGAGCTAATTGATGGTGCCTGCAGCTCTCCAAGTATCCTATGCTCAACAACTTTGAGAAACAGACCAATGTTCCCAAGGTCTACGCTTTCCTCGGCTTGATCGGCCTCTACTTCTTCCTCGTCTTCTTCAACATTGGAGGCGAGTTCCTCGTCAACTTCGCCGGCTTCATCATCCCGGGATACTACTCTCTCGAAGCTCTGTTCAGTAGCAGTAAAGTTGACGATACGCAGTGGTTGACGGTATGTGTCTCTTCCGACATTTTCCGATTCCAGCCATACTGACCATTATTCTAGTACTGGGTTGTGTACGCCTTCCTTACTGTTCTTGAGAGCATGGTCAATGCCGTCTACTGGTTCCGTAAGTCCATGCGCAGGCTAGCCCCTCGCACAGGTCAGTACTAACCATCTGTGATCAACAGCCTTCTACTACGTCTTCAAATTCATCCTGATCTTGTGGATGGCCCTTCCAATGACCAACGGGGCCCAGATCGTCTTCCACTCTTTCCTCCAGCCGATTTTCTCTCGTTTCTTCCAACAACCATCTGCCTCCACCTCTGCCGATGTCCGAGGCAAGGCCGACGCTGCTTTCAAAAGCCAGTAAACGTCTCAAGGAATCTCACCGTAACTTCGTGCGAGAATTAAGAGCGATCGCTGCCGTTTGATGCGGCTCGAGCACAATACGGCAAGGTTTTTGGCATTATGACAACGATTGGAACACATTCCAGAACGAGATCCGGTGGGAGGTGGATTCACGGGAAACAATGCTGTGTGGAAGTTGCAGCGCGATGACCTACAAGTTGCTCACGAAAGCTAAATCATATCATTATGAACTTTCTCGATAGACCTGTTGACTTATGTCTTGGTGGTGGCAATGGCTCTCAAGGGATCAGTTGAGGCAAGTTGTTGATCACAGGTAGGAAGGTGTCAATTGAGGTTCGAGCCAATGAAATACTCCAAAAAAAAAACCAGCGACTTTTCTTTGCTCTATAATTTGTATCTCTAAGGAGAATGCATTTGTCTTGCCGATGTGCTCTGCACCTCCCTAGCCTTAACTCCATCCTCCCACAAACCCCCTCTCCACACTTTCCTGTTGCTTGGGATTGACAAATATCCTGTACGGAAATGGGTTCTGATCACTCGTGGTAATGGGAGGAATGTGATCCTTGTCTCTGTTCACTATTGCGACGATCTTCATCGCCGTCTTCTGTAAGGAAGATTCCATAGCACGGCGGACTTTGATGCGGTCTGCCAGAGAAATCGATAGGTTAGTAACACGAAAAGCTGTCGCACGGCACATGAGAGAACGAGAAGGATAGTCTTACCCGCTTCACTTCTAGGTCTTGCGACAATGACCTGTACACACCACTCCTCCCAACATACTTCCTCCTCTGTTTGTCCTCCGCCTCCTAACCGGCCCAACCAGCCCGTCGTGATTCCTGTTTTCCTCCGTTTGCGATCGTAAAATCGCACTACGATCTCGCCGCGAGAACCACCTGCGGCTGCTGATGGGCTTGTCGCTGAGAATTGCGGTGTCAACTGAGAGATGAGCAAGTCTGCGTGAGAGTCGATTGCCGTTGAGATTTCGGGCGGCTCGAGAATTGAAGGGAGTGTGACGGGAAGAGACTGCGTTGAGTGCGAGGTGTGAGTATGGGAGAGAGAGGAGGCATTCGGGGTGTAGAGAGAGGGTCGAATGGGTGGGAAGTAACGGTGAAAGAATATCGTGTGTAGGACTCCTGTTATCAAGAACGTAATTGTGAGTGATTCCAGTCTCTTGTAAGAAAGTAGAGCAGAAGGGTTCCTCCTGACTCGCAGGTTTGGGGCCAGACGACACCGTACCTTTAACTATGTCCCTTACAAATGTTTGGTCTGCGAATACCTCAAGGATGTATTCGCGATGGCCCTGGTCCATGATCGCAAGCAGCAATCTTCGTGCGCAAGTGTACTGGAATCGATTTCGACTGCCAAATGGTGGGGTTTTTCTGGTAGAGTGGTGGTACGCTCAGCGGAATACGAGTAGGAGAGAGCAAAGGAGGTGGCAGCCAGCTAAGTGGCGCCTGGGACAGAGCTGTTGTTCAAGACATGGTCGTTCACAGGCTGCAACAAGCGTGCATTCAGCATCGGCGGACTGGTCGCTGCGGTATGACTCTGAAGAAAGCCACGATGAGGTGCATGAAGACTCTTTGAACTGTTCCTTCCATGGTGGGGTCCAGCGGGCAGGAATGGTCATTCTCGGCTAGGAGAGGTTCTTCGCCAGGCGCTATTCAGCCGGTTAAAAGGGCCCTTGGAACAACCAAGAAAGCACTCATTATTACGTAGTTGTGCCAGTAAGAAGAGCCTTGCTGACAACCCGGGTCATCTGCTCATTATTGGCTCACGGGCTGCTCATGGGTTGGCCTTTACACCCAGCCTCTAGTATCTACGCCCAGCCCAGCCGTTTGTCCACTCTCCCCAAATCCATCCCCGACCAAAAAGCCCATGCTCCTGCTCGGGTACTGGGGATGACTGGTGCTACTTTTCGAGCCTTCAGCCGAGGCACCGCCACAATCTTCATCCGACCCATTTCGACATATGTGATCAATTGAGTCAATAGAGCTGCGACGTGAATCTGCCTGCTCCCTTGGCTATCCTGCCCTTGCTCGGGACGCTCATTCAGAGCCCTCCATCTCTCTCTCTCTGCGCTCTTCGCGATCATGTCCTATTCAGCGGACAACTTGTACCTGAGATAAGGTGCACAGAATCCCTCACATTGGTCAAAATGATATCAGCCACACGCCGCTGGCTGAAGCGGCATCGCACTGGGATAGCCATCGGCGCTGGCGTTGTTGGCGCGACGTATCTGGCCGCCCAGTATGTCTTCGGAAAGATCAATGAAGCGCGAGAGCGCATGCAGATGGACAAGATTGCAAAGGAGAAGTAAGAGAATCACGCCTTCGTTCACCGAATATAGACTGACTGTGTCTGACCCAGCATTCGGCGCCGATTCGAACAAAATCAAACAGACTGTACAATTACAGTCCTCGCCTTACTACCCACCCTGACCGAGAACATCCTGGAAGACCTCCCTGTCGAACAACTGACTCATGAGCTGCAACAGAAGAAGGCCGAGAGATTGGCACGTGCCTCAGGAGAAGGGAAATCCGAAGCCTCGAGCATGTATGAGGGCGATACGGCAAGCATGTCCAGCTTTCAGACGGGCAGCTTTATACACGCCAGCCAATTCCAGGGCGATGCGAGTCAGTCAACCGGGTCTCGTCGGACAAAGGCTCAACTTTGGAATGAATTGAAAGTGACTTCCATCACGAGAGCATTCACATTGATTTACAGTCTGTCTCTCCTCATAATCCTCACGAGAATACAGTTGAACCTCCTCGGTCGACTAAACTACCTATCTTCGGTCATTTCGTTGGCCCAGCCTCCGCCACCCGGAAGAGCGGACTCGATTTCGTTGGAAGATCATGATGACGGGGCCGCAGGGGCCGGCTTTGGGAACGACTTTGAAACAAACAGGAGATATTTGACATTTTCCTGGTTTTTGCTGCACAAGGGCTATGCACAGATTATGTCAAAAGTCAGGGAAGCAGTTGAGGAAGTATTTGGGGGCATCTCTCCGAGCGAAGGATTAACAGCCACTCGACTCAGCGATTTGGTCCTCGATGTCCGAAAGCGCGTTGAGGGCGGTTCTGAGCAAGAGAGATATGCTACCAGATGGCTACCCTACGTCTTACCGCCCAAAGAGGAGGAAGAAGCAGTGTTGATAGAGTCCGGGGTGATCACTCCGCCCGTAACCTCCCCGGGCTCCGACGCTCAGGAACCCGAGAAGGGCGAACATCAAGAACACCCCATTCATATCGATACGTCGACAGGACCATTGCGGCAGCTTCTCGACGAGACCGCCGATCTGATTGACTCGCCAACATTCACGAGGATCCATACCCTGCTTCTCGGTTCCATGTTTTCGCATCTAATCGACACTCGTGTTATTGCCCAACTATATCCACAACCGAGGCAACACTCCCCGTCTTCGTCCATGTCTAGCGCACAGCAGCCGCGCATTCAGGAGCTCGACTCTGCTGTCACAGTCGTGCCGGGGGAGCCCCGGGTCAAGCTTGCCAATATTCTGGCAATCATCACACGCCAGGCACATGCGATCGGGAATGGGAACAACCCTCCCAACGAATATGTATCTACAGCAGAGGCCGAGGTCAGGGAGCTCGAAGCTTTCGCGGCTGTCATCTATGCCAGCAACTTGGACCAGAGTCTGGAGGAGAATCGGCCAAATACTGGCGATAGCGGGTTAAGGGCAGCAGGCGGAGTTGGCGTGAGTGACGTCGGTGCTGAGCCGGTGGATGAATTGATTGAAAGTAAATTGGAAAGTGCATGGACAAAGGTTGCGGGCAGTTCAAGCTTCTCGTCGCGATGATGCGCCTTATGGGACCGGCTATGATACTCTTGAGAAAGAATAAGCAGGGGAAGCGATTTTGGCATTACAAAGGTCACGATCATGACCGTCAAGGGCACCATTTGTTTGACCAAAGGACATCTTGTCAGCATTTCTGGTGACAATAGAAGCGAGACAGAGACTAATCTATGCTACGACACGAGGCTGAAAATGGGCCGCGTAGAAGAAGTTCGAAGCGTGGCCGACGCCCAAAACTTGGAGCCCTCACATCCCACACTATCTAGCTAGGTATGATATCTCAGGACTCCGCAATGCAGAACGGATGACACCAGCTCCAAGCTCACATTGTGGCCGGGAAACTTTCTTTTTGGTGTGCTCCTTCGAAGGTGATTTAGTTTCTACTCGTAATTTGCTTATGTGGAATCCCCCTGGCCACGGAGCCTGGTCTTTGCGCCGATTTGCCGACCACCAAAAAAGTTGTTGACATCTGTCTTTCCAGAAACTCAATGCAACAGTCGCCAGGCTCCGCTCGACGACGACGAAGCGCTACGTATGGCCTTGACACTTCCCTAGAAATTCCCCTCCGTGAGGTCCCCTAAGGCCGCCTTCTTCTTCGTCGTCGTCCAACTACCCCAGACCCTCCTGGTGAGGCTCATGAAGTCGCCGACGTCGTCATGGATCGACCTATTGGTATGGGCGGTCACTTTACAACTGTGTTTAAAGACGACCAGTGGTTCCAATGGCGCCTGGTGCCCTTCATCTTGATCTGGGCTGCGTTTGCGGTCTTGTTGCTGGTACGCATTCATTTCCTTTCCCCCAATTCCTCTCCCCCTCTTACGATCCTCTTGCTCCTGGGTTATTACTCGACCTAGGTACTGACCGCTGGGGAAATTCAGATATGGATATTCGTCACCCTCTTCGTCCCCCACCCACGCAAACCCCGCCCGTCCGAGAAGAAATACATAACGGTCGACAAGACCGGCGACGTGACAGATCCCGAACCGCTGCCGTGTTGGTACGACGAGGTGCTACGGAAATATGTCCAGCGCAGGCAAGAGGATCCGAACAAGGAAATTGACTTGGAGAAGGAGATCGAGATGGAGCCGGCCGAGGTGTTCATGACGCTGGTCATTCCGGCGTTCAATGAGGAGGACCGGTTGACGGGGATGCTGGAGGAGGCGGTGACATTTCTCGAGACCGAGTATGGAACTGGGACATCATCTTCCACCACGTCGTCGTCGTCGGAGGGACAAACACAGGACGCCAACGGTCCGCGGCGCAGGAAGGCAAACGGCGATGCTACTACTACTACGTCCGCTTCGCAGTCGAGGAGAGATGAACCCCTACGAGGCTGGGAAATCGTGCTCGTCGACGACGGCTCCACAGACGACACCCTCCTGACCGCGCAAACTTTTGCACGCAAACACATCCTCCACCCGCACCCGCGCCGCGACTCCGGTCCCTGGACGCATCGGTCCGAAAGTGGTGTGAAAATCCCCCCGGGGTCCATCCGCATGGTCTCGCTGGAGGAAAACCGCGGCAAAGGCGGCGCCGTCACGCACGGCATGCGCCATGCCCGCGGCGCATACGTCGTCTTCGCCGACGCGGACGGGGCGTCCAAGTTTTCCGACCTCGAAAAGTTGGTGAGGGCGTGTCGGGACATCGAAGACCCCGATGGGAGAGGCATTGCGGTCGGGTCGAGGGCGCACCTGGTCGACTCGGAGGTCGTGGTGAAGCGCTCCAAGATCCGGAACTTCCTCATGCGCTGCTTCCACCTGTTGCTCTGGGTCATGACACCCCCCGCCACGGCCCGCATCAAGGACACGCAGTGCGGCTTCAAGCTGTTCTCCCGCCCCACGCTGCCTTATATTATTCCCCATATGCACATGGAAGGTTGGATCTTTGACGTCGAAATGCTCATGTTGGCCGAGTTTGCAAATATCCCCGTGGCAGAGGTCGCCGTCGGCTGGAGGGAGGTCACGGGCAGCAAGTTGAATCTGGTCAGGGACTCTCTGGGCATGGCCTGGGGGTTGGCGATATTGAGGTTTTGTTGGGGCACGGGAATCTTTAGGCGGTGATGGTGATATGCATCGGTCCTGGGACGGAGCTCTGTTCGTCAGTAAACTCACAAAATGTAGAGAGGTCTTATCACAAGCGCAAATATTACATTTTCACCGTTCGATCCTGCAAAGTCTGGTGCTCATGAAACTTCGTGGATCTTCGACGGAACTTGAACGAGAGGCTCTCATGCCCACCGAGCGGCCTTGGCGTATCTGTAATTCATTGCGTTTGAAGACGTAGACAAAGGCCGCAAAGGGGGATCAGAACCTCCCAAGTCGTCTCTGTCGTGCAATACAATCTATGAGGGATCCTTGTTGAGCACGTCTTTCCACTTCTTCGCTATTTCCATCCCCTGTGCCAACGTCCCGACACGCGCATCGATCGCAAAGCCCTTGGCCTCAAGGTCTGCTAGCTCGTTCCACAAGTTGTCCAAAGGCAATGTAAAGCATTCTATATACTCACTCTCCTCTAATTCGGGCTTCAAGTTCTCCTCTTGATTCCTCGGGTCGCGCATGTCCACCTCCACAAAAATCATTTTCGTGTTCGTATTGCAGAAACCCGGGTCATTAAACATCAAGATCCCTTCGGCGGCTTTGGCATCAGAGGGTATGGTGGCGATGTAGCCCGTCTCCTCTTTCAGCTCGCGTATAGCGGCGTCGGCGGGGGATTCCCCGGGGTCGATAAGGCCTGAGGGGACCTCGATGGTGACTTTGTCGACGGCGGGGCGGAATTGCTTCTGAAGCAGCAGCGAGGGGCCTTTGGTGGATTTGGGGTCGTTGAGGATAGCTACCACGCCGACGGCGTCGACTTCAACGTTTTTAGGTCTCGTCTGCAGCATCGAGTCAACTTTCCCAGTGTCTTCTTAGGGCCGGCTGAGGCAACTCGGCGGGAATTTCAATTGACCTGTCGCTCGGCTGATTCCCACAGTCTTTGCTTTCCCGATGGGTCCTCATATGTGATTTTCTTCAGGGTAATCCATTTCGCCTCATTTGTATTCTAGCGCCCTTTTCAGCAATCAGCCACACGGCTTTGTATAGTGCGGGTCGTGTGACCTTACCATCGGTTCGATCGAGAGGTTTTTGGCCATCAGCGGCGAGTACGTCGACATTTTGTCCGCCATCTTGGGCGAACAGAGACGATTGACGTCCAACCTGTGACCGCCCCCCCGTATCAATGATGGTAAACGGAGAGTCAACATGCCACTTCCAGGGAAGAAGGGGAGAAATTGCGGCTCGCAATCAGTTTGATGGAGCAAAGGCCTCCAGAAACGCAGCCAACAATGACGTATGATGATTACTCCGATTTTTGGCAAGAGGCCCTGGCTCTCCCCTTCTCGGCCTCAGCCTTGCTGCAAGCATGCTAAAGGTACCGAACGCGAAAGCATGTGGAAAAATGAAAGTCTCATTACTTGTGCCGCCGATGGATGTAGGATTTTACACCTAGAGGCAGCTCGATCACTAGGCGACCTGTGACTGCCATGGTAGACCATATCATCTTTTCCAAGAACATTGCCTGTTTTTCTTTGGTGCGTTCATCCGGCACAAAAAGAGGAAATGCAGTATGCCAGGTTCAACCGAATTGGGATCCTGCGCAGATTGACATTCCCCTTTCCCCAACTGATCTCCAAGCGCCGAGGATAGAACTCTCCCCAGAATGAAAGGAGACGCCAATTCAGCATTCCTAACCATCTTTACCGCAGGTCTCACCCACCCCTGGGCCATATCCATTCGCGAAATATGATGTGTCTTGGCACCAACACTCCCACTGCGAAGACAGTCCTTGCTTGCAAGTGTTGAGAACCGCCTCCTCAGAACATTTGATACCTTTGTTGCCGCAAGTCATCACACCGTCCTGAGAGCTACGCGACACCAGGTTAGCAAATTCAAGCCTGCCCGTGAAAGGTGACATGTGCTATGCCTGGTGTCTTACCACTCGCAGTTGTTGTAACAGTAATTACCGGTCACTCCAGGGCATGTAGGACTGGAGATTGTCATAGAGCCACCCTTGACTTTCTGACATGCTGCAATGCAGAAGTCATCCGCGTCATGATCGTTGTCAGCGCTGGCGAGGGCGAAGAGGAAGGCGAGGAACGCCAGAAGCGCTGTAATATGCATGTCGAAGTAGGGACGAAACGGGAACACGATAGGTAGGTGTTGTAGCTGGGTAAGAGTGGTTAGTGTATAGTCGAAGGTTGTGCCACAGGCCATAACGACTCACCAAGAACGTTAGCCAGTTGGATAGCCGAGAGTTGTTTGACGAGCCAGTAGGTTGCTGAGTAGTTATAACAAACTGCAGAGATTAAAGAAGAAAATGTTTTGGTATATAAAAGGCTGGATGTCACTGATACTTGGAGGTGACGAAGTGTCACGACTCGCAGCGTGAATCGACTCACACAGTGACTGCGAAGTGTCACGTACAGGTAATGCACAAAGCATCACCGGATGTAGACGTGAATGAAGTCAGTGCCATAGTGAGTGCGCGTGCTCCCTTTGGAGTATTCCTTTGTCGTCGAGCCGTCATCCAAGCAAAGCGCAGATTCAATCAAGAATAAAACCATTGATTTCTCGTCGAGGCTGTCTTGATCTTCTTGGAGTAAGCTGCCAGTATCCTCTGACGCGTGGCAATGAGAGTAAGAACTACCGCCTCTATGTTTGCCAGTCATGGAGGGAACAGCTCATGGGTGTGTGGAGATATATATGGTAAGCACATCCGCTCACACTGAAAACTTAACACCGGTATCTTGTGGGGGCGTATGCTGGTATTCGAGCGTGTAGAAGTGAACATGATGTGTCAGAGGTGATGAAGTAGTATACAACCACATAATAACCTTGTATGGAAGAAGCAAGTTGACTTTGTGAGGCTGTTGTGATGGTGGAAGAGCGCCACTGGGGGCGGAACTGAATGATTTACTGTAGCGCTTCATCCGTAGTTTATCCGAGACCTTCAAGGTGCCACTGGTACCAGCCCCTATTTCTCTCGTCTGGCGTCTCCTCGCCTGCTAGTCTCCATGCTTGTTCAGACGTCCTCCTTCATGTCAAAGATCATCGACAAGTATGGGGTTAACGGGGTCCAGACAACCTTCGATCCCACTATGCCATAATGCAGTCCAAGGAGACAGAAAGACCACATGTCAAAAATGGTGGGTGCTTTCAGCGTCCGACATCAGTCGCAACCGTTATGACCGAGCCTGTGATAGAGCGATGGCAGATGAGGTGACCGCTGGAAGAAAGGGACTCATGGTACGGTATCATTGATGGGGGGACGCTGTTTCTACCCTCCAAGTGCCTACTCAGTACAGGACAAGATCTCATACTCTACACACAACCACTCCTTCGCCCCTGTAATCTATCAACTAACCTAAACGTCCCATACACGATGATCATACTCCAGGCCCATCTTCTCCAGCTGAACAGCAACTCTGTTCTTGATCAGCCTCACCTCCTCCGAATCCTCAGCAAATTTCGTCCTCACGAGCCTCAGATTGATCCAAAACTGGTCCAACCTTGCTCTGTCATTCTGCGCATTGGCCCCCGATCGCTCAAAATGCCCACCGTACATGATTGCCTCTTGCATCTCAATCCCCTCCTTTGATAGATCCGTCAAACCAAAGGTCGTGTTATTCGCAATTTGCCACGGGGTCAGTCCATTGATGACTTGTCGATCGGAATAGCTGAGCTGGGCAGGCAGAGGCCAGGGGAGGACTCTCATCCTTATGCGATCACGACGACGACGATGGTTCAGTGTGCCTCTGCTGGGTTGAGTCTTACCGTCACCGGGATTGGGGAGCATTCGATCAATGAAATCTTGATGGCAGATATCTGGATCCAAGCGGCAAATAGCCTCCATTTCCCAACCTTCGATCTCCGTGCTGACCTGTCGAGGCATTACATTTGAGAACTTCAGTGGCCGATCAAATACATTCAGAAGCACCCGACCTTAGTTGTCCAGCTGAGGAAGGAATTCTTGAGGAGCCTTTTTCCGGCGGTTGTTGATGGGTGTATACGCCCATTCTCCGAGCGGATACAACATGAAGAGGATCTCTGGACGACCAGCACCTCTAGCAGCATTCCAATGGCGGTATTGCGCTTGGCGGATTGTGACATTCTCGCCATTCTGGAGCCAATCCGCATTGACAGCATACAAAAAATGTGTCTGATCAATCCTGACGTATTTCTCACCATTGACGGTCAACACATCAACTGCATGGCGGAGACGTGTGTTTGCGTCGGCTTGCTTGATCCAAACGACTGGTGGCAAGACCGGAGGGTGGTTGATTCGATGTATTTCTTGCTGTTCCTGCCAATCGCTTGGTATGTTTTCCAAAGCTCGTCGTTCGTCGAACTTGAATGTGCGAGGTGCAGGAATCATAGCCAAATTGCCATTCTGCGGCGTTGTCGGCTCGCAAATCGGCCTATCATCAGCTTCACGGAAGCGTGCGGCTGGAGGAACAACTTCTTCATCAACATCCAGATCTATACGCTGCGTGAGCCAAAATACTGTGGAATAGGGCACAAGACTCAGGGACACTACTATACCTTCTTCCGGTAACTGGGTGCGCTCATACGATTCCGGATGGAGGCCGACTCGCAAATGGACAGCAACACAATCGCCCAACCGCAATTCCTTGGGGGGAAACACGACCCTGGCAAATCCATGATCGTCAATGACCAGTTCGGGAGCACGTGGCTGGGGCACGCAAGGCTTCTTTGGTGGTGGTGGCGGTGGTGCTGGCATGACTACTCTCGCGCGTCCGGCCTGATCGATCTCGAGTCTCGGAGCGTCCATTTTTCTGGGGACAAAGAGGTGCGCAATATTTGTGCTTCGCGGATTGGATCTTTTGCGTACTTGTCGCGACGGCCAGATCGCATCAACAGTCTCAACGAGACAGTCCACAGGTCCTTGTCTTTGAGAAGGTTCGTTGCACAGAATTTGTCGTGATGTGGTCTTCTTTCTCTCTGTGCGCGCGAGGTAACAAGGTGATGTCCTGTGGCTGCGCCGGGGTCGAGTTCTGTTTGCGTTTGTGAAGGTCTGGTCTATCTTGTTGTCGTTCATGGCCCATCGCCGCGACGACGACGATAGAACGGCCAAGCTAGCGATCCGACGCTTTCGCAACCCAATTTGGCAGGACGACAACGACGACGGTACGTCCTCTTTGAAACAGAAGCAACAGAAGCAACGTTGGTCTGTCTCAATCTAGGGATTCACCTACGCACGAAATCACCTATATCTCGAGCCCCAGCGAGATCAATAACCATCAACATTAAGACGGAAGACCAACGAGGCAAAGACTCATACACCTTCCCGCCCCTCCATTCAGTGCAGTCCATGTTCCGAAGTCGTCCCTATTAAAACGATGCATTCACTGAAGACGAGCCCTGATGAAACATAGACCCGTGGTGGTGGTCTGTTCCGGCTCTACCACGGTAAGAAATGAAGAATATGTATATATTCACTACCCCCATTCTTGTGACGAAAAAGGGGCAATATCGAGATCGAGAGAGGCCTACCTGTGAATGGCTGGACAAAGGATCCAGCATGAGGAGCTTCACCCGGCGAAGAGACCCAGGAGCATGCGCGAGAGATCACAGAAGAGAAAAAAAGAGGAGGGAGGAGAAGCTGTGGGAAAGGAGAAATGCTCGCTGCTATCAGTACAGCAAATCAACACGGATGCGCCGTGTTGCGTTTCTCCCAAGACGGCATCAAGTCGTCCATTGAGGGGGAAAAGCGCCCCAGCATCGAAAAGAGATACGGGAGAGAATAGTCTACGCGATTTATGTATTTTCTTCTGACCTACAAAATCATACGGAGAAAGGTAAGCCAAATACGCGTTCCCTTGACTAGCTTGTAAATGGGAACAGTAAATTTATCGCATGGCCTCAGGACAGCAAAGCTTAGACGGGCAAAAGCATGTTATTCTTGGAAATGGCCTTTGTTAGGCGATTCCATTCCAATTCATCCAATCATTTGACAATACATTATGATTTTATGTTTTAATATACCTAGGTACCCATTATACACACTCGCGGTCCACCAAGCGATGCATCCAATTTAGAAATTGGCCGAAGGCGATAGATGGCCTGGCCGGTACGGCACTCTGCCCTCCATGCGTTGATGGAGAGGAACCTCTCGATCCGCGCCGCGGTAGCCTCCCTGTCCACCCTGCGGCTGCGCAGTCGCAGGTGTGGGACTTTGTCCTCCGGGCAACTCATAGGACTCCTGCGCGGAAGGTGCTGAGGGCGCAGACGGTGCCGAAGGTGCCGATGGTTGCCCGGACCAATACCCATCTTGGCCCATGTTGGCATGTTGGTAGCTTTGGTGTGACATGGGGTTGGAGACTTGGTCATCCGGCAGCTGGTGGATATTTCTCTGGTCTTCAGGTAGTTCGTTGAGATTGCCGCCAAAGTAGCCAGCTCCCGCTGCGTTTGGCCCTTGAGGGTATTGGCCGCCCGGCTGGAATTGATTGTTCCCTTGTGAGTACTCGCTCTGGTCTGAGACAGACATGTGGGAAGAGCCTTGGTTGTTGGGTGGTGAGTTAGAACCTCGGTATGCGAAGGGTACTACTCCAGGTGGAAGAAGTCGGTCTGGAGATCGAGGCGGTGGGGAAGGAATCGGAGGGGATGGTAGCTCTGAACGCGTGTCGGAACGGTTCGAGGTGTCACGGTAACCTGATGAAATTGCGGCCATGGCTCCCATACCTGCAGCTCCGCCGCCTGCGATGCCGAGGCCTGCCATGCTGGGCAGGGGCTCATCGGTGTACGGATCATGGGAGTAGGAGTCTCGTTTCCTCCGCCGCCTCATGTACCAGCTGTACCAACCGCCAAAGATAGCAGCAGCTAGAACTAGAATCCCGACACCGGCCCCTATGCCGGCTTTGGCACCTGTCGACAGACCTGAGCTGCCACCGCCGCCGCTGTTCGCTGGAAGGAGGGTCGGGGCGACGCCTGGAGTGCTTGTAAAAGTTGCTGGTGCCACGAGCGTGGTGGCGGGACTTGTCGCTATCACGACGGATGTGATGGTGGTGAAGCCTGGTTGCCCATTTGAGGTAGTTTGGAGGACTTGGGTGACGTACGAGGTGGTAGTCGTATAGGAAATCGAGGTACTGGAGGTGGTTATAACGACTGGGGCTTCACTCGTGCTTGTGGTGCTCGATTTGGACGAGGAAGACGAGGTTGAGGAAGAAGAGCTAGAGGAGGATGGTGTAGTCGAGGATGACGCTGAGGATGTTGAGGAGGTGGTGAATGTAGAGCTTGAAGTGGTTGTAGGAACTGGGCTCGGACTGGTTGTTGAACGGGTGGTGGTGGTAGTTGTTGGGGAGGAGGAGGGAGAGGAAGTTGTGGCTGAAAAATTATCCAACATTAGGGGAGGCTCACACATGCAATATGATAATAGACGCAGCGGCTGACGGTATGAAACAAACAAGCAAACAGGACTCACTAGTAGTAGTGGTGCTTGGAATCGGAGAAGTGGTAGTCGTAGTGGTGGGGGAGGGAGAAGAGGTCGTTGTTGGAGATGGAGAGGGAGAGGATGTAGTGGTAGGGGAAGAGGTAGTAGGAATGGGAGTGGTAGCTATGGTTGAAGGGGAGGTGTGAGCGGACGTCGACAAGCTAGAGGAAGTGGACAACGTGATGGAAGAGGAAGGGGGATCACTTGAGGTAGTAATACTGCTAGTAGACGATGTAGAGGGGGGAAGGCTTGAGGTGCTGCTGCTAGACGATGTAGAGGGGGAAATGCTTGAAGTGCTGCTGCTAGACGGCGTAGAGGGGGAAATACTTGAGGTGCTGCTCCTGCTGCTGCTGCTGCTAGTGGTTGAGGACGAAGGAGGGGGTATACTTGAGGAGCTGCTACTTGTGGAAAGGGTGGTTGTAGCAGAACTGGTCGTTGGAGGAGGCAGCGAGGAAGTAGTGGACAAAGTTGTAGTGACTGGAACGGTGGAGGTAGAGGACGATGTTGTGAAGCTTGTGGTAGCTGCCACGGAGCGAATGTTATAAAAGCAAACTCGCGAGCGCAATCGAGGCAAGGCTGAAGCGGTGGGGAATCAACAGCGGAAAACGGCACTGGCCAACTTACTGGTGGTGGTTGTAGTAGAAATGGTCGTTGAAGAAGGCAGCGAGGAAGTAGTGGATGACGAGGTAGAAGGTGGTGTCGTCGATGGCACTGTCGTCGAATCCGTAGTCGAAGAGGTGGCGGCGGTGGTGGTGGCGATGGCCGATGCCACCGAGCTGACTTGACTGGCCGCCGAGCTTACAGCACTCTCAGCAGAGCTCAGGACACTTGACTCGGAGCTTGCGACACTCGACTCTGAACTTGCGATACTCGACTCGGAGGCTCCAACAGTGCTCATGGCTGCGCAGGGCGGCGATCGCGCCGCAGGATATGCACTGCGACGACAATGATATCGTCGTTGAGCAGGCGGGGCAGCCTGGGGCAAGGGTAAGGCTGACGGAGCAAGAAAGAAAAAAACTGAGAAAGAGCGGGACAGCGAGGTCTTGAAGCATCAATCAAGACAGCCGTCGGGCTAGGGTCTCGCTACCGCTTGGAGGCTAGAACCTTTGGAGACCAAGGGCCAGTTGTCTGTGAGGTGTATCTGCGTATTCACGGCCGACAGCACACATGGTTGGTAGCCTTACCAGGGAAAGCGGGGTTCTTTTTTCAGCTCCCACGCCGAGATACGACACCATTGGGGTCATACAGGGTGTGATTCCGAGGGCGGGGTGTCTTGGAGCTGGCCTTTTCACGGCTTATGGCCGAATGTGTTAGCGGCCGAGGTGCATGAGGACGAGGACAAGCAAAATTGTCGGCAAGGCGTGGTGGTCCGGGGCCAATGGGACGATGACGGGAGGGAGGGACAGCGCAGTATAGGCCGGAAAAGGTCAGTCAAGGCTCATTGAGTTGATCTTGCCAAGGCAGCAGAGGCGAGCACTCAAGGTCGAAAGGGTCCCAACACGAGCAGATTAAGCGAGCCATGCAGGCTGTCGAGCGTCCGCTATTGCTCATGGTGATGGGTCAACACGAGATGCGACACGGATGACCAAGGTATGATGTGCTTGATCAGCAGCTACAGCCGAACGGAACACTGAAGGAGTCCCGTGAGCGGTGAAATAGAGGAGGCTGGGGCACTGAGGCTCTGAGATAGTGATAGTGAAACAAGAAAAGAATAAGCTTGCAGATGCAAGGGGAGGGGCAGCTGGCGGAAGGAGATGGAAGGAAAGATCGCCCAGAACAAGAGCGGATACAGTAAGCGAGAGGATGGGGAGGCTCGCATGGGATGATTGGGGGAAGAGGAAAAGGACGGAATGGAAGGGAGCAGGGCAGAGACAGAGAGGATGGAGATACCGGATTGGAGATGGAGAGAGAGAGATAGACAGAAAGATGGACAGAAGGTGTGGGTGGAAGAAAGGAAGAAAAGGACACTATTGAACCACTGACTTGCCCACAATCGCCAGACCACGGGACCCAGATGCAGTGGATGCTCCATGCTCATACCTACCTAAGAGCCATAATTAATTGATAAGTCCACTGCCTAGCGAGGGTTATCGATAAGCCCTAGGTCTAGTGGCCCAAGTCCCTCCTCATCCTCTTCCTCCCTCCATCTCTATTATTATTCCTACCAGTACTCGGTCCCCGTGGGCTGCCCGTCATGCCTATCTCTATACCTACCTGGCGAGCATAGGTAGGTAGTTAGGTGCTGTACGTGCCATGTCCATGTAATAATGCTCACCGATCCCTCTCTTCCACCTCACTTGTCCTTCCCATCCCCCCAGAACTCAATGCACTCGGCGAGCTCCGTCGACTGAACCACATTCTCTCGTCCATTGCTTCACGTGGCACCATTCACCGCACAACCTGGTGACGAGGCTGCTCTCTGTAACGTCATGTTGACTCACAGGCCAATCGTTGAGAAACCCACGCAGAATGTGTCCAGTTTTTCCAATTGCCAACATATCCCACCTGCACTTTTCCTTTCCAACCACTTCGTCCCCCAGTTCGTACGACATTTTCAAGCATTGTTTGTAGGTTGGACTGTGTTCTGCATCGTTCATTTGGGGTTTTCGCAGATTCCAGCTGCTTTCATTCTCTTTCTCCAGACTTTTTACCCTCCATCGACTCGGAGACCGATCTAAATAGCGGTTCACTTCCCACACTTGTTACGCCCATTTCAGTCCTTGCTTTTGGTCTTTCGCCGCTCGAGGAAGTTCCATTTTGCCCATCTCCACCCATTTCGATCACCCTGCTGTAAAATGCCAGCCGCCCAGGAAACCGATCGGGCGGAACCCGTCGTCTGCGTCTTGTGCGTCGAGAAACACGGTCTCCCATGTGCGAACTTCCCAGAAGGATGACTAACAGATTTCTTCAAGCTGTGCTTCTTCTCCAGGAAAAGACCCCATCCATCTCGCGTCCGCACGAGAACTGGGTCGATCTCTTCATGAGGCCGGCTACAAGCTCGTCTACGGCGGAGGGACCATGGGGGTTATGGGCGAACTGGCCAAAACCCTCGTCTCCCTCTCCGGTCCCAGTTCAGTGCACGGTATCATCCCCAGAGCATTGATCCGCTCAGAAAAGGACCCTTCATTCGCCGGCGACAAAAGTCGCTTTGGCCAGAGAAAGGCAGAGCGGACCATGTCCTCGGAGGAATTGCAACGGATCGACAGTAATACCGAAGACCCAGATAAACAAATAGTGCCCGAGTCCGAGTTTGGAAGGACCACCATTGTCCCGGACATGCACACTCGAAAGCGTATGATGGCAAATTCGGTCGAAGCTGGTGCGCCTGGCTCTGGATTTGTAGCCCTGGCTGGGGGATACGGGACCATGGAGGAGGTCATGGAAATGGTCACTTGGAACCAGTTGGGCATCCATCAGATTCCCATCATTCTAGTCAATATCAACGGCTACTGGAACGGTTTGTTGGATTGGGTCAAGACGGCAATAAGAGAAGGGTTCGTGGGCGAAGGCGCCGCCAATATCTTGGTTGAGGTTCAGAGCACGGATCAGGTTATCGAGGCGTTACGTGGCTATCAGCTCGCCCCTGGGAGGTATAAGCTGGACTGGTCATAGATCGGAAAATGGAACATAGAGATTCTCTTCAATCCCACCATTCATGCCTTGCCATTTCCATTTCCACGGGACTGACTTGCTGTATCTTGTAGCAGCCTACTACGCCAAACGCCGTGCAATATGCGTACCCATCACTTCTTTTCCTACGAATCTGTTTCCATTGCATCTCCACCTTCGGTCGCCGTCGACTCCACACTTGCCTCGAGCAAAGGTCCGACGTCCTGTCCATCATAGAGCTTGAAGGCCTCCAGCTTCTTTCTGCCATCTTTCTCGCCCATACCGATCACCGCCAAACTGGTGTTGTCCACGGTGAGTTCCTTGTCTTGCGCCAGAGACTCCTTTAATGCCAGCAATGCATGTTTGATCAACTCTTCACGACTGCAGTCCGCAAACTTTTCGAGGTGTCTCTCCAGATACGTTCGGGCCATCTGACTCCTGGCTCCAATGGCACAAGCCAGCATTTCCTGCGTCATCCCCGACGGAGAGAACTCGAATAGATGGGGTCCCAGCTCATCGACACCCGCAACCAACAGTCCCACGCCGTAGGGTCTTTTGCCATAGTGTTGCGTATTGGTCTGAGCCCTGTCACCAATCATATTCACAATGCGCTCGACAGGTATCGGACGGCCGTAGGTCATTTTGGAGGCGAGCGACTGTTGTTTCATAAAGTTGGAAAGGACCCGAGCATCTGAAGCGAGACCGGCAAGGGCTACTCCTAGGTGGTCATCGACACCGACAATCTTTTTCTGGTAGGAGGACAGTTCTTCTGCGTTTCGCTGTAGACATTGTAAGTGGCTGATTCTGCGAGAGTCAAGCTGTTTGGGAGGCAGACCTTAAGGGCAGTGAGGACCACATGTTTCTTGCTGACCACTCCGACAACTACTGATCCCTGCTTGACAGCCTCTTGAGCATACTCGACCTGGAATATCCGGCCTTGAGGTGAACTGCAAATGGATCAGTATATGTGCACACGAAGGAAGGTGGTCAATGAGCGGCCTCACAAGGTGACGGAATCGTTGTCGTAGTTATTTCTGAACATTTTGATTGCAGATTATGTAGGTGGAAAGGGACCGGAACATGAACAGGCAAAATAGAGGCTGAGTTGTGGGAGTTGATGTGTTTAGAATAAAGTCAACGGAAGCCAGCAAGCAGGCACTTGCAGACGCGCAAACTCCAAAGGTTCTCGCGATTTACTGCGGAGGAGCTTCGGCGCCCAGCCACAGCGACCTTCGAACATCCCTCGCAAGACAACCGACCCTCTTGACGACACAACATATTTCTCCATGAAATTCATATAGGACTCTTTCGGACAACACTATACAGCTCACTTTCGCTTCGATCCACACTTTCCATCCTTTCGATCACTCGATCCCCTACTCGCAGCGCTTGCAGTTGCGCAGGCATCCAGAAAACCAGATACAGCCCTTCCGCTCAATATTGCTTCCGCCCATGATCATGACGGCCGGATTGAAAACGATTATCGCGCTCTCCTTTGTATGCCGCATGAGTCAACATGATCTTCTGAAAGGCGCAGGCGACTGACAAGGTCCCAGGTTCTCGCCATCGGATTCCTCCTCGTCATCCTCTCCGCGGCGCTGTTCCATAACTTCCTCACCCTCCTCGTCGTCGCAACTTATGTGTTAGCGCCCGTGCCGAACTGGGTGGCATCAAGATGTGCCAATGCAGATGACTTTATCGAAAGCAACTCCGGGGCCTGGATCGACCTAGGTCGGTTTGCTACAGGATTTCTCGTGCTTATGGGTATCGGTACGTTTCTTTGACACACGGGGAGGAGGTCGATCAGATGCACTGACAAACGCCACACGACAGCCTTACCCGTGCTACTTGCTCATTCTGCCCTTATCCAAGTTCCGGCCATGATCATGTCCATCGTGGGCGGGTTGCTGATATACGGCACTATCATCAGCTTCACCCAGTTTTTCAAGGAGGAGCAAGATTTTTAAAAAAGAACAGCGAAGAAGCACAAATGCGCGCTTTGAGGATCTGGATGCATATGCGAGGCGTCATGAATCTGGGTTGGTCTAACAGATATTGCTCCGCAATGTTGGACGGAAACATACGAGGTGGAAGTTGTTCTACTTCACGGATCACGCAAGCGAACTCTGGTATATATTTGTATCAATGAGAAGTCGGGGCTCAACCATGAGGCTATCCTAATGGGACTGACTGGTCATCCTTCCCTTGTCCTCCCTTTGGAATCGGCTTTCACGATGTTCATGTGTTAATCCAAATTAGAATCAGCCCGTCAATGGCCGCGTATGTTTTCACCTCGTGACCCTGCAATGTAGCTCTGCAGCCTGCGGTCTTGGACTAAAACTCGGGCCTACAGGTTACTCCTATATTCAACCATCATCCATTACCTAGGTAGGATTGCCGCTATCCTTCAACGCAAGTCTGGACATTTAATTATTAGCTGGCGCCTACCTGGGCCACGAGACCGACAGGGCTGACGCACGAGGCTGCAACGAGCTCGCCCGGAAAAATCCTCCGAGTGGTTCAACGTTGCTCGGCATCCACCCAGCCCTGCGAATTACGAACAGCAGCCAGCGGCCTTTGCGACGCTCAGCATTACCTACCAGCTTTCCCTCAGGCAGGACATCTATTCATTGTCCCCTCACAGAGCGTCTACGATACCGATATACGATTAACACGCCATCACATAATTTCCCCTACGTGTGTCCCGCCTTGTCTTCCTGTCGAAAGACTCTCCCCTTCTCTGCAATGTCGACCTCGCAGCGGCTCTTCCGCTTCTCCAAGCCTGCCTGGCTTAACAGCGCCAACACCAGGACCGCCGGCGTCTACGGCGCCGGTGCCCTCGTATGTCTAGCCTTGGCCTTTTTCCTTCCCTGCCTCGTCCTGATGGACTCGCTAATGGGGTGAATGCCTGGTTTCTTTACAGTTCTCGCTCGGCTTCTTCTTCTTCGTCGACGCCAGCGTCTTCTCCAAATCCCCCCTCAACGGCAGCCACGTGCACATCAATTTCGTCGACTGGATCCCCCTGATCTGCTCCGCGCTGGGCATGCTGGTCATCAACTCGATCGAGAAGTCCCGCCTGTCCGCCGACAGCTGGTCGTACAGTGGCAACGGAGTGGCCTGGAAGGCGCGCACGGTCTTGTTCCTGGGATTCGCCCTCATGGCCGGCGGGCTGGCGGGGAGTGTCACAGTCATGGTGCTCAAGTACCTGTTCAAGGATTATGCGCTGCAGACCGTCTACATGGGCGTGGCTAATGTGGTGGCCAATGGCCTGGTTATGTTGAGCTCCGTGGTGTTGTGGGTCAGTCAGAATATGGAGGATGACTATACATATACATTGCAGCTGTGAGGATTGCTGTGCTGGCTCCGAAAAGGGGAGACAAGACCGCTCCGCTACACTTTACAATGTGTGGGACACAGGAAAAAGCTACATTCATGCAAGGCTGGGGGAGAAGAGGGCAAGTCAAGGCAGCGTGAGCGAACAGCATTACTACACTGGCAAATCATGGCGTATCTACATCACGGCGGTTACGGGTCAATGAAGTCTGTACTTATATCGACAGAATCGAAGGTATCATTCCTTGTATCTCTGTTTCCATACTTGTCCGGGTAAGTCCTCTGGCTAGCATCCACCGGGCTTTGGAGCCTTGAAATGCACCAATGTGCAGCTCCCCAAAGTTTGCCGCCCTCAAGCTGCCACCTGATTCTCTCGTGGTACTAGGCTGAACTGAGATCCCTCTTGAGAGGTGGTGTGATGCCGGGTGTGGACGTCCTTGCTGGCCCAGTCGTTACTGGAGGCAAATATCTCTTCCCGCCAATGGACTTGGTGTTTCGGTCCTGTTCTAGAGGACTGATGTTGGTATTGCCACTTTGAAATTTCTTCGCCGCATATTCTATCTTTTCTCCTCTCGGCTCACTCCCTATCTCTGAGCTTGCCCATAATGGCATCAATGACATCCATATCCGCCGCAGAGACCTGGTCTGGCCCGACAATATCCTTGGGCAACCGCTTTACCGCCTCGTTCATGGCCGGTTGATAATTTCTGACGCCCGAGCTAAGTGCGTACACGGCTTTTCTTCGCACACTCCTGTCCGCGTCATCGAGGGATACCTGGACGAGCCTCTCGATGCCGTTGAGGGCCAAGAGTCGCTCCTGGGCTTTAACGTTGTTCTGGACGGCCGTGCCGATGCACCAGGCCGCCATGCGTCTCAAGTCGGCCGACTGGCTCTCGAGTTGCGCCAGCAGTGGTGTCCACAGCCCCAGAGGCTCCATGTTGTTGGCATTGTCAATCCCTTCAACCAGTTGTTCGAAATTGTCGAAGGCCGTCATTTTGGCGTCGTGGGTGACCTCGGGATCCGAGGAGCCGATGATGGCCATGGCTTCTCGCATCAAGTCGGCGTCGCTGGGACCGCCCATCAATGAGCGTAATACATCAGCAGTCAGGCCTCTGGGTTCTCGGACTGGCTGATCGGGGGTTCGTCCTGCATCGGAGTTCTCGATACTCCATGATAGAAGGGAGTTCAATCCAGGATCCATGTTTGAAGATTAGGAAGACTAAATTTTCCAAAAGAGAGATGTTGGTCAGTCTTCAAGTCTTGTCTTTGATCAGAGGGTGTGAAATATTATTACTCGGAATTGTAGTTGCAATCGATTTCAGCGTTGCTGGTAATAATCATTCCTCGCAGCCTTCTTATGAGGTTAGAAAATGGGACGCCTGGCCAATCACAAAGCCAGTACATTCCAGAAGCCACTAGCATCTTCCTGCGCATTCGAGGCTCTCGGTGGTCCTGTCGACGGCGAGAACGAGCTCAAGGACAGTCAACATGGCCTTGCACTGGATCGAGAACTACTGCAGAGCTGGAAAGTCTCATCCCATGCCGCAGTCCTATTCTGTATTTTCAGTCCATTATCTCTGAGGAGTCCGGCAATGGCCAAGGTGGCAGACAGTTCGATTAAGAGAGGTGACTAAGAGTGCAGGTGGCTTTGCTAATGGCGTTGGTGGCTGTGCCGTTGATACGCTGGAGCAGCCCTGGACGAATGGGCTTCCGGCCATCGACCCCGCGATTTGTGGCTGGGAGGCTCGAAGTGCGCACGCACACAAATACAAAAATTTCGAAACAATGAAATGCGTATTTAGGTATGTGCCTGGGGGCTTTGACAGTTATGTGGGTGGTTATCACCACTTCCAGGCATGGTCGACCTCCCGCTCTCTTACACAATATTTTAGGTAGCTCTAGCTCGCCATGTCTACGGTGAGCAGTAATGCGAGGAAATGGCTGAAGTCGATCGATAGTGGGGCAGTAAGAGTACGTCGTACCTTCCCCAACGCTTGCCTACACCCAAGATACGACTCGTAGTATCAAGAAGGCCAGGGAAAGCGTTGGATCTGTCATCATTACCACCATCAGCCGCACTTTGGTGATAGCATGCCTAAAACACGGCCCGGGTTGGGAGCTTAAAAGCCAATACGCCGGGCTTTGATGGGGTTTGATCAGACCAGCCTTTTGCCGGAATCGCAGTTGCCTGTTGCGAGGACACGGCGGTGACGAGGCTCATCCGTGCGTGAGGAAGCCATATTGCGTGGCTAGGGCGCCACGCGTGGAGAAATGGCATGAGCTTGAGAGTCTTGGGACCTGTTAGGCCTCAGTAGTCGGTGGTCCGTAGTCAAATGGAATACCTAAGGGGAACATGAAGACGCCCTCTCATATAGCCCGCCTCCCATTCTATCTATCTCGCCTTCAAGTTCGTGGTATTCGCCTTCCACTCCCAAAGGTATTTGAGGCTCGCTGCCGCTCCCTGTCCCCGTCGATCAGAACCAACATTGATCCATAATCACATCTTACGACTAGCATCAACAAGCAGCGCTTTTAGCCGCCCCAAGCGTGGCCATCGTTTCCTTGCCCGAAAGCTCGCATCGCTCCTCAGACTTGACCCAGCTGGTCTTGGCGCCTCGCAGCTGCCCGATTTAGCCCACCGCCCAAACCACCGCTACTTCTGCTGCTCCTCCATCTTACCCTCCTCAGCTTCTTGTCTCCATCCTCATCCCTTCTATCTATCCAATCTCCTTGCTCGTCTCCTCGAAGGCCTTTTCTACCTTCGACATCTCGAGCCATTTCACACATTTCTCCCGTCCTCACTTCTGTCCCCTCCCCCTCACCTCGTTCTTCGATAATCCTTCACAATGGAAGGTAAGCTCAAATTCCAGCTCTGGTGCAATGGCATTTTGAACACAGTTTTTAACTCGGACTCGGTACTGATATGGCTCTCTCTCAACAGAAGAAGTTGCCGCTCTCGTCATTGACAATGGGTATGCGCCCTGCTCTCGACCTGATTTCTTTGCCTGCGCCCTCCCACCATCCCCCTCGGACACGCGAGCTTCAATTGCGGGTGCTCCGGAAGAGAAGGAGATTAGCGCGATTGAGACCACAATACTGACAATGATCTCTCCAGCTCCGGTATGTGCAAAGCTGGCTTTGCTGGCGACGATGCGCCCCGAGCAGTCTTCCGTAAGTGTCCCCTTGCCCCGCATTGAACCCAAGGACATCAGAATCTCACACCCTGTAACAGCATCCATCGTCGGTCGACCTCGTCACCATGGTATCATGATTGGTATGGGCCAGAAAGACTCATATGTCGGCGACGAGGCCCAGTCCAAGCGTGGTATCTTGACCCTGCGATACCCCATTGAACACGGTGTCGTGACGAACTGGGACGACATGGAAAAGATCTGGCATCACACTTTCTACAACGAACTTCGTGTCGCCCCCGAAGAGCACCCTGTGCTCTTGACCGAAGCCCCCATCAACCCCAAATCCAACAGAGAAAAGATGACACAGATCGTCTTTGAGACCTTCAACGCCCCTGCCTTCTACGTCTCCATCCAGGCTGTCCTCTCTCTGTACGCCTCTGGTCGCACAACTGGTATTGTGCTGGATTCCGGCGACGGTGTCACTCACGTTGTCCCCATCTACGAGGGTTTCGCGCTTCCTCATGCCATCTCCCGTGTTGACATGGCCGGTCGTGATTTGACCGACTATCTGATGAAGATCTTGGCTGAGCGCGGTTACACTTTCTCCACCACTGCCGAACGAGAAATCGTCCGAGATATCAAGGAGAAGCTGTGCTACGTTGCCCTCGACTTCGAGCAAGAAATTCAAACCGCCTCTCAAAGCTCCAGCCTGGAGAAGTCGTATGAGCTTCCTGATGGTCAGGTCATCACCATCGGCAACGAGCGATTCCGAGCTCCTGAGGCTCTCTTCCAGCCAAGCGTTCTTGGTCTCGAATCCGGCGGTATCCACGTTACCACATTCAACTCCATCATGAAATGCGATGTCGACGTTCGAAAGGATCTGTACGGCAACATTGTCATGGTAAGTCAAAGACTCTGATTCGAATGGCGCAATCACTGACAGCTCTTTTAGTCTGGTGGTACTACCATGTATCCCGGTATCTCCGACCGTATGCAGAAGGAAATCACTGCCCTCGCCCCATCGTCGATGAAGGTCAAGATCATTGCTCCTCCTGAGCGTAAATACTCTGTCTGGATCGGTGGTTCCATCTTGGCTTCTCTTTCTACCTTCCAGCAGATGTGGATCTCCAAGCAGGAGTACGATGAGAGCGGTCCTTCCATTGTGCACCGCAAGTGCTTCTAAGTCTCTTCAAGCATCGGGTATGCTTGAACTTGAACACCACACAGCAAATCTCTAGAGCGAGCTGTCAACGAGAACAAGGTCATGATGAATTAAATGGCACGCGGAGCATAGATTGTGGAAACCAGAAGCGACAGGGAAACGATCCGATGTGCTCCTGCAGCACAGCGGCGTGTCTGAACATCTTCAGGACACTTGAGTCATTGGAGCGTGTACCGGGACAAAAGTAACATCTTCAATGAGTATCATCATTCCAGATAGTGTCTAGAACGCAATGCCAGCAAGCTTAGGTCTCCCTCATATTCTCACTGCTATGTGCAAAATGTGGCGCTCTGGAGGGGTGATCCCGTGTTAGGATCGTGCCTTAATGATATCCAATTTTGACATGCTTTTCCAAAGGGCACAATTAGGCTCTGATATCGGACAGTAATGATGACGCTGTGCGCTCTCATTCCCGACCGCAGACTGGTGGTTCAATCTTTGCTGATCCCTTTCCGATACGTCAATACGTCCCCAGGCATCTCCTGCACGGTGGCCCCATCCTCGGCGGGCTCCAAGACCTTCCACTCACAGGTGATGCCTTCGTCGCCGAACTTGCCGATTATGACTCCGGCGATGTTCTCAAAGTTGTCGGTCGCGAGAGCCAGTATCGTTGGCCCGGCGCCAGACAGACAGATGCCCAGCAGACCCGGGTGTGTCTGGGGGCTCATGGAGGATAGTATGGACGGCAAGGCTGGGATCAGACCGGCACGGTAAGGCTGGTGGATCCTGTCCTGCATGGCCGAGTAGATCAAAGAGGGATCCGGAGGGGAGTCGGAGAGGACGGTGGTCAGGAGGGCGATGCGTTGGAGGTTGAAGATCTATTTATCACGTTTCCCCCCAAAGGGGTGAGGATCATTAGTCCATGTTCTTTTTCCTGGGATCCTTGCCCTCTCGCACAGAGGTGATCATCCTGGGGAAGGGAAAGACTTTGTAGGAACGGGCATAGATAAGAGACTTACCATGTCTTGCCTGGAGTACTCCTTGGGCAACACCTGTCTGGCTTTGGCGGTGCTCACCTCAAAGTCCGGGATGATTGCCAGGGCCTTGATTTCCTTGGCCCAGTTGAACCTCCTATAGTGGCCAATGTTCTCGGGCGGGATCGGGGGTGTGAGACCCGTGTCGATGCCCCCCGCGGGTTCGGGCAGGACTTCTGAGAGCGGGACCTCCTTGCGGGCCATGTCGACGGGGTCGAGCTCGTTGAGATAGGTCCCCACGAAGCCGCCGTAGAGGGCCGCGGCAACGTTGTCCGGGTGGCGTTCGACCATGAGGCAGAAATCCAGCAGCCGGGGCTTGGGCAGGTCCAGCTTGCCGACGACGTTGCCCAGCAGCACGCCCCCGACCACGGCGGCACCAGAGGACCCCAGGCCGCGACCCAGCGGGATGGGATTGTGGATGTGCACGTGCGTCTGCGCGGGGAACTCGTGCTGGCCGTGGCACCGCAGCACGTACAGCGCCGTCCGGGTCAGCAGGTTGTTTTCCGGGTCCAGGTCAATGTCCTCGGCGCCCACGCCCGTGTAGCTGACGGTGCAGTTGAGCGGGTTGGTCGCTGGCTCTGCGCGTGCCGACGTGTCGACGCTCACCCGGATCTCGAGATACATGGACAGTGCCAGACCGATGACATCGAAGCCAGGCCCTGGAGGGGAGCAGCAAAGCCGTTGGTAAGTAGGGAAGACGAGATCAGAATATAAGATGGGATCGGGTATACACAACCACCACCACAAGGCTGAACTTACCGATGTTGGCTGACGAACATGGCACCTCTGTCTCGCTGGTTAGGGCTGGTTGGCAGAAATGGTTGTATAGGGTTATGAAGTAAGGACAGACTCACTTATGAGATACATGGCGAACAGCGGTGGTCCAGACGGACCTGGAGAAGGGTGTGCGCTTTGAATGTGGGCAGTTCCTTGGTTATGACACACAGCTCACGAGAAGTGGGTGTTGTAGATGCTAGTGAGCGCCGCTTGTTGGTCTTGTCTTTGCTTTTGTCTCCCTTCTTTTTTTTTGAGATACTGCTCACCACGGATCCTGTCAGGAGTGTGCAACCTTTCCACTGTCCTCGTCGAGGTGTATTTGTGCCAACAATCCTTTCCCACCAAAAGGGGTTTTGTCGAAAAGCAAAAGGGCGCGAGATCTGAGGATCTTTGACTCGTCTCCTCCAAAAGTTCGGCTGGCCAATCGGAGTCAAGCATACAAAGTGAAAATCCCCGCCACGCGACTCCCGGAAATTTCTTTGTTGCTTTTGCTATTCTCTTCTTCCACTGGGTTTGTTGCTTCTGACAACTTGGGTGATTCGATTTTGGGGTTCTTCGAGAATATGTCCAGAGAAGTCCAGCATGAAAGGAATCTGCTGGGTCAAGAGAAGGATATTTGACCTGGGGAGATCATTGCATACGCTGTCGAATATATCGCACCAAAGTCTATCGAAAGGCGGGCAGATAGTCTCATACACTACACCGAGATCGCAACGTATAAGAGACTATCAGCGTACGGACCTCGACCAGGACATATTGGAGCGAGTCTCGTGGGAGCGAAGCCAGAGATGGGAGGTCATCTTCTCCTTTGCCAATCGTCTGAGTACTAATTCTCGGCCACTGCTCCCGTCTCATTATATCCGGATTCATGTCTTTGGTTTCAATAGTCAGCCAGTCCTGATCTCCTTGCTAGACAGGACGATAGACTGTGCTGCCGCTAGATGGAAGACAAAAGCTGGCTCTGAGCCATGTTGCCATATACTCCGTCCTCTGTACCTCGTAGGCATTTGGGGATGTCTGGCAGACGCTGCTTTTACTATACCACTCAAGCCCCTTCACTAATGTCCTCTAATGCACGGTAAAGTCCAATAACACATATCGACGGCGATAGCCGACCCTGATGCAGCAAGTACGGCGGGGTAAGATGGGACCGATCGTAGGATGGCATCAAGGTCTTTCCTAAAGCGGGTGAGCCGCGACGAGATTTTCCATGGCTTGGCATCAATTCCCTCTTTTTTTTTCTCCTTGCCCCTCCGGTTGACGGGTCTGATCCTAAGAGCTGGACTCTGCAATTTGATGATAGACAACAACTTGACTTCATGAGCGGGACTCTGACTGCTCGTCTTCGAGTTATCTTCTGATCTACTTATCTAGGTATCTTGCGATGGCGACCGAGAGACTACGGATCCTTGTCGTTGGCTCGGGCGGCCGAGAACATGCTCTGGCCTGGAAGCTGGCCAGGTCACCCTCGGTCGATGTGGTCCACATTGCTCCCGGTAACGGAGGCACAGAGGCCGACAACATTGTCAATGTGCACATCTGTTCCGATGACTTCACAGAACTCGTTGCTCATGCCAGGAAGCACGGTCTCAACTTGGTCGTCGTTGGCCCCGAGGCACCTCTGGTCGCAGGTATTGAGCAGTTCTTCAGAGCCGTGGGCATCCGGTGTTTCGGCCCCAGCAAGGCGGCTGCGAGAATGGAGGGATCCAAGGCCTTCTCAAAGGATTTTATGCTGCGGCACGGAATTCCAACAGCAGCGTTTCGCAATTTCAGCAACTACGCTTCGGCACGCGAATACCTGGACTCAGTCAACCATGATGTCGTGATCAAGGCCGACGGTCTTGCCGCCGGAAAGGGCGTCATCATTCCCAAGACGAAACAAGAGGCACACGATGCTTTGAAAATGATCATGGTAGACCGCGAATTCGGCTCAGCCGGCTCACAGGTCGTGATTGAGGAGTTTCTCGAGGGCGAGGAGTTAAGTGTGCTCTCTTTCAGTGACGGTTACACTATTCGATCATTACCGCCTGCTCAGGACCACAAGCGTGTTTTTGACGGTGATCAAGGCCCCAACACAGGAGGTATGGGCTGCTATGCGCCGACAAGAGTCGCTTCCAAAGAGCTCATTGCACAGATTGACCGAGAAATTGTTCAGCCCACGGTCGACTGTATGCGGCGTGAGGGAATGCCCTTCGTTGGGATGCTCTTCACTGGCTTGATGATCACCAAAAACGGGCCCAAAGTCCTGGAATACAATGTCAGAGGAGGAGACCCCGAAACACAGACATTGCTGCCTCTGCTGAGCGACGATACTGATCTGGCAAAAGTCATGCTGGCATGTACGGAACATTGGCTGGATGGAGTTGACCTCAAGATTGAATCCAAGTTCGCCGCCACGGTGGTGGCATGCGCTGAAGGGTACCCTGGCTCCTATGCGAAAAACAGACCCATCACAGTACAACAAACGATTCCTGATGACACATTCATCTTTCACGCCGGCACAGTGAAGGACGGAAAGCAAATCATTTCGACTGGAGGCCGGGTGATCGGTTCGACCTCGAGTGCCGATACGTTGGAAGAGGCTGTGGCCAGGGCATACAAGGGGATGGAGTGTATCAGATTTAATGGAATGCATTTTAGAAAAGACATTGGTCATCGAGCATTTAAGCGAAAGGCGCAGGACAAAGGCCCAGAAGAGGCTGCCATGACCTATGCGTCGGCAGGAGTGTCAATAGATGCTGGGAACAGCCTCGTGTCCCGGATCAAGCCTGCGGTGAAGGCAACCGCCCGTCCTGGGGCTGACGCCGTCATCGGTGGCTTTGGTGGCGCCTTTGACCTTGCAAAAGCTGGCTTCCACGAAAAGTCTCCTATCGTCATTGGAGCCATTGACGGGGTCGGCACAAAACTCAAGATTGCTCATGCCATGAATGTCCACGACACTGTCGGCATCGACCTGGTGGCTATGAACGTGAATGATCTTGTTGTGCAGGGAGCGGAGCCACTCATGTTCCTCGACTGCTACACCTGCAGTATCCTCGATGTTGACATCGCGAGTGACTTTATTCGCGGTGTCTGCGAAGGCTGCAAGATTGCTAACTGCGCTCTTGTTGGGGGAGAGACTGCTGAAATGCCAGGTTTGTTGAACGGGACCGAATACGACGCAGTTGGTGCCGCTCTGGGAGCAGTCGACACACCTGCTGGGAAGAGAATATTGCCTGACCTGGAAAGCATGGTCGAAGGTGATGTCCTGCTTGGTCTGGCATCGAGCGGAGTCCACTCGAATGGTTTCTCCCTGGTCCGTCGCATTGTTGAGAAGATGCATCTGGCCTTGTCAGATATTGCGCCGTGGAGTCCGGAAACCACAGTAGGCAGATCGCTGCTTACGCCGACCCGAATATATGTGGTTTCTCTGTTGCAAGCAATCAAGCGAGACCTGGTCAAAGGCATGGCGCATATCACGGGAGGCGGGCTTTTGGAAAATGTTCCCAGAATGCTTCCCGACCATCTTACGGCCGAGATCGACGTTTCTGCCTGGGACCGCTCTGGGGTGTTCAAGTGGCTTCAAGAAGCGGGTAATGTCAGCAACGAGGAGATGAGTCGGACTTTCAACAACGGAGTGGGCATGGTCCTTGTCGTGTCTGATGTTGCTTCGGGAGAGGTGAGGAAAATTCTCGAAGCGCAGGGCGAAACCATCTACAAGATCGGTAAGCTGGTGGAGAGAAAACAAGGAAAGGAGGCCTGCACCCTGCTGAACCTCGAGTCTTGGGGTCCATCCTAGGTCCGCTGAGCGTTAATCATGGCAAATCCTGCCTGCGAACTTTCTGGGCGAGGCAGCGAAGTGTTGCTGAGCTGTCAGAGTATGGAAGAAAAGATACACGACCACTGATGTTCAGACGGAGATATGGTCCTTTTCTTCGGTCCGCAATACGTCGAGCATTTCAAAACATGGGAGCATTGTCGGCTTCATGTGAGCTCGCTTCAGACCAATGAACAGATACTCCGAAGCCTGAATGCGGTATTTGAGTGGTTGAAATACTCGCGTGTTCGTGCCCTGACTCAGCGGCCCTGCGGGCTTGCGGAGGCTTTCTCATTCCGCCGCTCCGCGTGCTGCTCAGCCTTGTCTGTGTAAAGGGGTCATTGACTAATGGCAGGGAAGACACAATGGCCCTCGCTTTACCATGGCTGGCTTCTTGACTGATGAAGATGACTATAAATCAGATCTTCTTGCCCCCTCTCTGCTGCCTTGTCCGTTCCCAAGAAGCAACTGAGCCACGACACCAAAACTTCACGATAGAAAATCATCCAGCCCGAGAATAGTTCGAGCAACTCCAGATAGTTCATTCGCGGACATCTTCATCATGACTTCCAACACCACCATTGTCATTGGCGCAAGCAGAGGTATTGGCTTGGAGCTGGCAAAATACCTCGCCCAGAATCCGGAACACCATGTCATCGCAACCATGCGCAAGCCCTTCGATCTGGGCGCAGCCAACATTGATGTCCTCGAACTCGACCAGACCAACCAGCAATCTGTCGATGCTGCAGCTGCAAATGTTAAGGAGGCAGACACACTGATCGTCAATGGCGCCATCGGCGAAGATGAGCTCCTTACCCAGATATCTTCCGACAGACTCCTTCACTACCTTGACACCAATGTCGCCGGTCCCCACAGAGTGATCAATGCGTTCATTCCGGCACTGAGAGCTCGCAAGACCCGGAAGATCATTTACATCTCTTCCACCGCGGCTTCTCTTGCCGGCCAAGTCGGCGAGAAATGGGGGCTCCGCGGGCCTTACGCAACCTCCAAAGCCGCCGGTAACATGTTGACTGTCCAATTCCACAATGAGCTCCACGAAGATGGATTTACTGTGGTGGCGGTCCATCCGGGCTGGGTCGACACCGATATGGGCAGGCTTGGTGGCGACGGTGCGATGCCATCGACTGAATCAGTCCAGAAGATCATGAAGATAGTAGACGGACTGACTAGCGCTGATGGGGCCAAGTTCTTCAACATTGACGGCACAATTCTGCCTTGGTGAAGACCAGGGTACGTGTGTTGATAGTGTGGTGGTGGTCATGGGCGGGAATAGCGGATGGACGGAGAAGGATCATTGTTACACTAGATGGAATAGACTGTAGAATTCGATTATAAGCAATTCAAGCATGGGCCATTTCTTCAACTTGCTTCAATTGGCTCCAGCCAGTACATTGTGTATCCCCGGCCGCAATAGAAGAATGCCCGCGAAGTGCTCTTGGGCGGGAGTGTCAACGGGGACGAGTGGAAAAGGAGAACCATAAAGCTCTGACGAGGCTGGGCACATGCTCCACACTAGACTACGGAGGAGCATGACGACTGCGCTGGGCGATCCCTGGAAAAAAGTCCGAGTCGCAGGCATGCGAATGAGCATTGACTCTGGTAGTCCATTGTTTCACCAACAGACTCGCACAAACAGACTTTCTGGTTCTTTGCTCTCTAATTCCTCTGCGTCCCTCACCGATCGAACTGTCCCTCCTGCAAGAACAGACCCTTTGCAAAACGGGATTCCACCGTCTTTCCACCTTGTTCTCGCTGGCAACACTTTTCACATGCTGCCTCGCTCGGTGAGGCATTGCATATGTCCACCATGTCAATTCAACTACGGTGCCCGGACGGGCGCAAGAGTTTCCTTCGCAATCTCACCTACTCAAAATCCACGATTGTTCTGCTCTAGCAGCGTCCAGCGTCTTCGGAACCGTACCCGGATCCGGAAAGTTGTGCAGGGCGATGCAGAGAGACAGGGCGCGTCTATACAAGAGAATGGCGAGGATGCTAAAGGCAAGAAGGCCCATGGCGGCCGAAAGAACTCGACTCAGAAACCAAGGGCTCAAGGACAGCTAGCGGAAGGACCTGCAGCAGCGCAGTTGCGCTCGACCGCAGATCATGCGTTGACCCCAGCCCAGAAAGACGAGCTCTATGCCTACGCACGATTCAGGACGAAGATGCGCCGTACCGCTTCAAAATTGATACCAAATGTTGCATCGGGGACCCAGGACTTGACCATAGACGAGGTGCTGGATCGGTTACAGCTCCGGAGCAGATGGACGGGTTTCAACCGTGGAGTGGCCAAGCTTCGGTCCGTCTATTCTGGACGTTCCTACGAAGAGGTGGACAATGACCTTGGGCTTGTGGTGCCCTTGTTGGGAAGCGGGAATCAACCTCTCTCGGACGAAGCAGCAAGAATATTAAGCGCGCTAGGATTGCTGGACAGCAGTCTAGTCTCAGATCCTGTTGGTCCGCATGCAGAGGCATCTCCGGCGTCAGAAATGACAAGAGGCCCACCAACACCAGAACCGCACGCTCTGAGCATCGAAACTTCCAATTCCCTGCTGCGCCCTTTCCGAAAGGTTGTCCCTGCGACCGAGGACCATAACGAGGATATTATCATTGCTGGCAAAATCCCGCAGAGACTTAGACAAGATACAACGCGGAGACATGAGGTCATGCCGCAAGAAAAGGACAAGGACAGAATTGCCCTCATGATAGGAGACAGTGTGCGAGAGGCAATGGGTGACGCATTCTCACTGGTACCTTTGACCTCGGAGCCTCCGAATGTGCCGAGACTCAGCCACGACTTGTCGCGTGTGTTATTCAATCCTGGCGTCTACCAGCTACAGGATCCACGGTCAAGAGTATGGAACTTCGATCCATATCTCGGCACCCTAATGCCTGCCTCCGAGTTCAATTACGAAGCGTTGAACAAGTACATTACCTCATCTGAGGATATCCACCTTCGAGAAGTGGCCCTGCAACACACAAAACGCTATATCGGTTCCACATCAAGTATGTCGGGAGTCCTTTCCCATTTCCATTTCCTTCTTTCAGCTTTTCGGAGTCTCAACTTGGAGACCTTGACTCGAGGGTTCAAGGACGATGGCGTCCATTTTACGAGGCTGCAGAGAGGCCCCACGGCAATCTTTCTCCGGCACAAAGACGGGGTATATGCCGTGGATGCGGATAAAGAATTCGATTCTGCAAATATCCTCATGAGTCTCGGCCGCTCTATGGAGAAGCTCTTGACACTCGACAAAGACGAATTCGAACGCTATAGAAGGACCAAGGATGCGGATAAAGGGGAACAGATGCCCGCCACTGAACCCGAGGTATATCACTATTCAGGACTGGGCGAGTTCCTTTTGCGTTCCCAACTTGACGCGCACGATCCTCGCCTGCCCGGAACAGGCATGTTTGATCTCAAGACGCGAGCGGTGGCAGCTGTCCGCATGATGGTCCACAACCATGAAGTAGGTGCGGGCTATCAGATTAAGCAGAGATTTGGAACCTGGGAATCGTATGAACGAGAGTACTACGACATGATGAGATCTGCCTTTCTCAAGTACTCTCTCCAGGTCCGCATGGGCCGCATGGACGGCATTTTCGTCGCATATCACAACACCGAACGTCTGTTTGGGTTTCAGTACGTACCTATTTCGGAGCTTGATCTGGCGCTGCACGGCCAGTCCAACCAAACTTTGGGAGACCAGGAATTCTCACTAAGCATCCAGCTCCTGAATAACATTTTCAACGAAGCGACGATGAAGCACCCAGGTCGATCCCTTCGGTTTCACTTTGAAGCCAGGGAGGCCACGGCCACGTCTCCTCCTTACATGTATATCTTTGCGGAGCCGGTCACGGAGGAAGAGATCGTCGAGATTCAAAATCTGAAAAAGGAAGAAATCCGAGCATTCGAGGAACGTCTCTTTAACCCTCGACAGACCCAAGAGCACGAGAGCGCCCATGACGAGGATGAGACAGAGCTTGAGGCCGAAAGCGACGACGCTGGATCTAACAACGAATCTGACTCCTCCCCAAAGCCCGTCACCCCATCTACCAGAACTGCGGATCCATCTGGTCGCTCCAACGCCGCAAATGTCGCATTTCTGGACAGCATCTTGGGTATGAATATCAACGAGGCTTTGGGATCAAAACCGGGTGATGACGACGTCTCCCAATCAAGGGGAAAACCCGAAGAAGGCACGTCAGATTTCCACACTTCGGCCCTCGAAGGGTCAATTGCCGGATCCCAAATGCTGAAACCATTGTCGGCATGGAAGCTGAATATTCGGAATCTGGTCAACGGACTGCCTGTCGTCCGACCTGAAAACCTGAAAGAAGGAGATACCTGGAAGCTGCAGTACACGCTGAAGCCGCTCTCCGACCATCAAGCTCGTCGGCATTACGCCTTGTGCAAGAATCGACGCAAAGCCTCGCTGG
The DNA here is from genome assembly GCF_000836435.1 of Fonsecaea multimorphosa CBS 102226. Classification (NCBI taxonomy): domain Eukaryota; kingdom Fungi; phylum Ascomycota; class Eurotiomycetes; order Chaetothyriales; family Herpotrichiellaceae; genus Fonsecaea; species Fonsecaea multimorphosa. The sequence continues at coordinate 112,194 of NW_015971665.1, read as the reverse complement.
AAGCTCCACAGGATGCAGACGAAGCCGCCAGCTTCTACATTCGACGTCTCGTATCGATGAGCCGCAGCGGAGCACAGTGGCGGCGTCATCTGGACAAACTTGATGCCCAGCGCAAACGGGTTGTACTTTATGGGGATGATAGATGATAAATAATCTGTGTATACTAGAAGGAAAAAGCACTCCTCCCTGGGAATTGCGAACGTGTCCATTGATGTGTTCTCGGGAGCATGTCAAAAGCATTAGGGATATGTTATACATAGGATTAGGAAATAGACGAGAGACATGTCTCATGATCCAAAAACAGCAAATACTATATTTCGAGACAACCATGGTGCTACTCATGCAGCACAAACAGGGGCACTGTCATATTTTTACATTCTTTCACCTGTTCATCTCGAAAGCGGCCCCATTGTTGAGACCTTGTCGACAGAGAGGACCACCTATTCCCACACCCTGAACCGGCTGCATAATGACGGCGATGGATATAGCGATAACAGGGATCCCAGGACTTGTCAGGGACTCAGGGCTGACGGAACTCTGGATGAACTGCCGCTCTCGCCGCCACCCAGTGTGGCGTGGTCCGGCAATCTCCATCAAGCCAATGCGCCAGAAAGATGAATTCCGGGCTGAGCTCGCCAATCGCGCTCCAGGTCTGATCCTACCATGTTGGTGACTAGGTACTCCTCGACAGAGATAGGCCTATCCCACCTGCGACTACGGACGGGCTCTCCAGGGCTATCCAGATCGCCCCCTCCTTTACAGCTGCCGCCGAGAGCCCTGCATGAGGAGATGGGCACACCCACCAAGGTAGGTACCTAGGTATGGCACCTTTCTTCCCAGATAATACATTGTGAGTGGACTGACACCGGAGCGCTTGTTATCAAGGTCCCATCAGGTCCATGTGCGCGTCCACCAGTTTCATCCAGCCAGTCCGCCTGTGGATATTTTATCCGCCTCGCCGCCTCGCAGAGAAAGCCATCTTGGTGCTCCCGAGTCCACGAGTCTATCATCAAAGCAACAACCGAGCCGTTATTGAAGTAACCATTACGTCCGACTGCCGATCCACCGCCTGGTCCGGTTTTAATGGCCCTGAAGTCCTGAATTGACTTGTCCATCACCCGACAAGATTTCCTCTGCTTCTACGGAGAGACACAATCCAACCTCCCAAATTTACCCCCCCACCACCCATCACCACAATTCTCTTGCTCGTCCCTCTTGGACCGAATACCTTGTACCACCTGTCAAACCCTCTTCTGCCCCTGCTGCGTCCTATGAGCTCCCTGACTTGACCTTGTCACCTCCAATATATCGCTCGCAGAGCATCACCAAGTTCCAGACACGAAGCACAGTCCGGGAAACCGACCTCCTACCGCAATCTACTTTTCGAATCCTACTTTGGGACGCCGAGTCACATGCTGAGCTTAATACCGTCCCCGGCCATGTCCCGGACGCCGACAGCGTCTCGCTGAAAGAGGAGGCAGGCACATTGAATGGCGAGTTGGCATGTCGGGGAGTGCTCAGTCCCTGGGAACATGTGTACCTTGAGAGACCCATGAGTTTCTCCTGAGACTTGACAGACCTTCGAAACAACTCTGCGTCGTGCAGTGTTTGCTTGGTGGGAGCGATTGGCCGTCTTCAATCCGTTTCCACCTTGATTCAACATGGCAGACAAACGCAGGAGGAAAAGCCTGAGCATTTTCCGCCAGAAGGCGGACGACAGGCCAACGATACAAATACCTCCAAGTCCCCTGCTGGAGAAGCGGTCCAGTGACTACCTACCTAGCCCCGTGGACTCGGATCCATCGAGTCCCAAACCTCGTCCTAGAACCTTGCAGAAATCCAGTCGGACCTCAGTGTTTGGGTCCCTGCGCTCGTTACACTCCCTCGACGAAGACGAAAAGCTTGCTCTGACGAGGTCCGACTCAAAAGCTTCGTCCTTCCATGACGAACCGGACATGAACGTGAAGGGACTCTTGGGCAGCAGAGTTCTCCAATATGGTGAAGTGCAAGCCGGCTCAAGCAACATGTTCAGAAAAAGGACCCAGTTCATAGTCCTGACCGAATCACACCTCATTCGATTCAGGAGCCAAATCAAAGCCGCCGAAATGTTTCCTAGCATCCCCAATAGCCTCCACAAGGGTCATACCGCGAGAACTTCGTCTGTGGGTTCCTATCAAGAACTCCAAATGTCAGCGTATACGGACATCACCTCAGGCGTTCCCCTGGACCAGGTGGTTGCGGTGTATAAGATCGACGATGGACGGCCTTCTCCTGTGGTGGAAGTGGCATACCTTGATGAACGCGCAAGAAGAGCGTCTGCCATTCAGCTACAGTTGAACGAGATGCGCGAGGCAGAGCTATGGATTGCCGCCATTCGTTCAGCCTGCGATCAGGCGAGGTCTCTCGTCGAGCAGCACATCCAAGATCGAACGGTCGAGCATCTTGCGCGTGTCGTGGAGCGGGAGAGAGACTATGACCCTGAGCATTTCCACGTCTCCAAAGTCATTCAACGGCAAATCAACAAGTCTACGGGGAGGGCATCAGCTGAAGATCTGACCAGACTCGGGTCTTCAACAACCTGCTACCTCGTTATCGGATTGCACAAAATTCATCTGGTGCCCCTCCAGAGATCTTCCACACGTTCATCGAGTACCTCTCTCAGCGAGCTGGATGCCATGACATCCTACGCTATTGTGACCTTGACTTCGATTAAGGTCGTGGCAGACGACGACGGGTTCCAGTTGACTTTCAAACCGCCAATGGCACAACCATGCGTGCTACAGCTAGCTTCATATTCCGCTGGACAAATTGCGCTACGGCTAAGATCTGCTTCGGAATACCTTCGACCCGAATGGCTGAGGCAGCCTTTCATCTTCGACGTCCCTGCAGAAATCGACGACCAGATGATCCCACCGAATTTTCCAAAAGAGGAGCACGACTGCTTTGATCGAACATTGATCGCGTACTGTGCAGGCTATGATGTGGACACGTCCCGCATTTGCTATTCTGTTGATTATGACTGTGAAGATGCACCATGCTTTCAACTGCTTCCACCGTCAAATGGTACCGCTTATTCCGCCCTCGAATTACTCGCTGTATTCCGAGCCTTACGGTACAATGAGTCGTTCTCGTCAATCTCTTTCGCACGTATCAATCTATTGCCGCTGCGTCTCTACTACGATGGGTTCGGATCGGACTTGGATAGCCTGTTCACACGGTCTGGAAATCCTACTAACATCGCTGGCCACCAAGAGCTGCCCGTTCTGTCGCAAGAGATCAGAGTGTTGGCGTTGAAGAGCCGGCGGTTGAGACGGCTAGATTTCTCGCATACCATTCCACGACAAGCACAAGCGAGTGACGGAGAAGCTTTGAGCTGTGGAATCCTGGAGGCTCTGACGCCACTGTGCAAGAGGTCCTTGACCAACCTGGACTGGATTGTGCTCACAGGCCTTCGACTATCAGATTCCGACCTGAACTTCCTCGTTGATGCGGCGTCGGAGAGGAAATGCCATCTTCGAGCGCTTGAAATCGGCGACTGCGGCCTCTCAGTCCATGATATTGACGTGCTCTTGTCCACATTGGCAATTCAGGAGAGCACTGTCGAGGTTATCGACATATCGGGAGCGCAAGGTCGATTTAGCCCCGAGCTTTTTCAGCGCGGAATGGGTGCTTTTACCCGAATCCGGCGCCTGAATCTCACGCGAGTGCAAAAGACCGCTGGTTCAGAGCCTTTGCTCCCACCCGAAGTGCTTTTGGCTTGGAGACTCGAAGCGTTGTATTTGTCGCAGACCGCTCTCAATGAGCAGACAGTGGACTCGATATCTGCGTACCTGGCGACATCAAAGTCTGATATCCTTCGAGAGCTACACGTCAATCAATGTGGTTTGACGGGATTCGATCTTGCGACCTTCTTCCGGTCAATGACTCGAGACGATATGCAGCCCCGAACCATGCACGTGAGTGCCAACGAGAACCGGCTAAAGACGGGGAACACGGTTCTATTTAAGACGATTGCTCAAAACTGTGGCCCTTCGTCATTAAGTTTGCGGATGATGGATTTTGAGAAAGAAAACCACTTTCGCGAATTGATCAATGCCCTGAAAGTCAATACGACGTTACGAAGTTTGGACATATCACGTGCTTCGTTGCCATACGATGCCAGTGTTGAGACCTGCGAGGCGTTGAAGGAGATGTTTGCCACGAACCGGACCTTGGAGGAGCTTGACATCAGCGGCGAACATGCGCATCTGGACACCACCCGCTTCGGCATTGGCCTTAATATTGCGCTGAGAGGGTTGGAAAAGAACACTTCCTTAAAGCTACTGCGCATCGAATACCAGGCACTGGGTTTACAAGGCGCAAGCACGTTAGCCGAGGTGCTGGAGAGGAACGAAACGTTGCTGGAGATCCACTGCGAACACAATGACATTAATCTGCAAAGTTTCACGGCGCTTGTCAATGCGCTCGAGAAAAATCACACACTGTTGTATATGTCGACGATGGACCACGATAGAGCAAAAACAATGGATAAAGTGCGCCGCGAGATCGAAACCATGGAGCGCGCGGACCACCCTAAGACCCCTAAGAGTGGTGGCGGGGCGATCAAGAAGGCTTTGACAGGGACATTGACTGGGAAACCCCACGGCAAGGGACATGGACACCGGCACAGTAACTCGACAACTTCCACCGCGTCGTTTACCGATCAGGACGTGGCTGCAGTGATGAGCACCCTGGACGAAAAGTGGGACATGCAAGTTTCGAGGATGCAAAAGTATCTATTTCGCAATTATTGTCGCGCACAGGGTGTGCCTTGGGAAGATGGCGTTGGTGACGAGGACAGCCGGCGCACCACAGCGGCAGGAGACTCTTCGATGGCGCAGATCTTGCAGCGCGTCAAACTCGATCGAACGCCGACTGCAGCACAACCGGATGCCTTGGACTATATCGACGAGAAGCTGGGAAGGGACGGTAGCAGCCAGATGATATTCCAGATACCCGAGGATTGAAGCCTCACCCGGTCGCGGAGACTTGGGATAGACCGACACCCACGCACATTGGCCAGCGAACCGAATTGTACAGATGTGGCGGAAGAATTCAACATTGGAGGATTCATTAACGATGTTGTTGTTACTTTTCTTGTGATACCCACCAATTTTGTTGTTTTTGGGGTTGAGTGCTAGGTACAGGGTTTTACTCGGGTGGGCGGATATCAGGCATTTATGCATGTCATGGCCAAGGGAGTGGAAAGGCAGGGCGATGGGGATTGAGCACAAAAAGAGTACTCGAGTGTACAGTGATTGAGCATCGGTTGCATATTGGGTACTTTCAACTTATGCAGAATTGATCGGATTCGAGAGAAAGTGGCACATAAGAACAAGGCCGGAAGAAAAGGGTCAGCCCACGGCCTAGTGAGCCACAGCCACTAGCCTCAGGGGCAACGCGAAATGCCACTTGCATCTGCATACGAGTAATCATGCTGTGCAAACATGCTGTGAGAGCTGACCCACCATCAGGTGTTGACGAAAGCCTGATGGGCGACCATGCTACGCACGAGTAAGTCAGCTCTCGAGGGTGGAAAGCAGTCTCACGATGCATAACCGAGTCTGTGAACCACGTCCACAGATGACTGTATGTAGTGCATATCCGGGTGAGCCTTAGGGCCGCGGCGTATTCGGTTGCGGCGCGACATTTTTCAGGAAATAAAAAATGATCAAACCTCGTCCCCGACTCCGAGGCAGAAAACGGGTTGGACCCTGAATTGGACCGTCCATCTCAGGCACCAGCGAATCGAAAAGAGATACTGCTTTGAGATGAGTGGAGAGTTAATCATCCAAGAGTCAGCACCTAAGGCCTGTTTTGTCGGTATGAGATGGAGACGGGGAATTTGGCCCTGCCGCGGGGTGGCGGGAGCAGGGCACTCAGTCTTCAAGTATCATGGATTCCAGGTTCTTATTCCCTCTACGCAGTACCTCGTACTCGGTATGTTTTTTTGATAGCGCGGGATTCCATCATACTGATAGCGGCGGTCAACGATGGTAACGGTGTGTTCATGGACTGCATCGAGCGGTGGTTGGTGCGATTTGTGCGAGGCCAGGAACGTGGGAGTGCGTATTGGAGGAGGAGCAATCCGAGATCCGCATTAGGCTGGTGACATACGAGGCCGTTGTTAGATGCTAGCTTTGAGGGGATATCTGACTACCTCGTATAGTCGGTAGGTTCGGAGGAGTGCATTTCAACCACCGTTGGGTGTACGGGGTACTAGTAGGTAGAGAAGGGCCTCGGGTTTGGAGTTGCGCCGCAGCAGGGGCGTGTGTGCTTATGGTGGCCATGATGAAGAGAGCAACAGACTCGAGTGATGAGTGTATTGCGTGTGTCAGTCAGGCAAAGGAGGTCATTGGGATGCGTTGATTGATGGAAAGATATGCAAGTGGACGAGTGACTGGCACCGACTGGGTTGGAGTGACAAGGGAATGACAAGGGATGCTGCAGGCACTGCCACAATCTTGGCCTCCAAAGTTCGCGACACGAGCCTCAATTGGTTCTCATACAATCATACAGCCACCCACAGCCAATCCCTGCACGAGGCACGCCGCCCGCAAGAAGAATTTCCCTCTTACTTCCCTCCCCTTCCTCTCCCTTACAACTTACAAAGGCCCAACTTCTTTTCCCTTGTTTATTACCTTTTTCTTGTCGACATCATCGTACGCTAGTCCTACGGTTCACACTCCTTCAATACTCGTACCTACCTAAAGTCTCTCCTTGAACCCCCACCTCCCCGAGCCTCCACCCCTATAACTTGTACTTTTTACTCAAAACTCTACCTGTTCTTCCGCACCTGGTACCTTCTCTCACGCGAATGATGCGTCTCCGCTGTCAATGAGCTGTGCATTTCTTGGATTTGTCCCAGGCTCGAAGCCCCTCCCAAGGAGACCCTTTGCAGACACCCATTGCGTCTCGAGCGTCTCCTTTCAATCCAGATTAAATCCTCGACAAAGCACACGGTCCCTGCGCGAACCTGCATGAGACTGCCACCGACGATCCTGTTCGAACCCCTCTCCTCCTCCCGATCGAACCTTGCTCGCTTTGTCAAGATGCGGCGCAGTCTGCTGGTGTTCGTCTTGGTTGCCGTCATCGTGTTGACCCTCCTGCTACACTCGGTCTCGACGCTTCTCTCCCTCCTCATAGAAGACGCGTCTCGGGACGCCATCCACAGATCAGAGCTGCCCGCTCCCAATTCCACCCTCCTCGAGACCCGTCCGCACTTGATCCCCAAGATCATTCATCAGACGTACATCAACGAGTCCATTCCTGCCCACTGGGTCCCCGCCCAGAAATCATGTATAGATCTGCACCCGGACTACGAGTACATACTGTGGACCGATGAGAAATCTCTCGACTTCATTGCCAAGGAGTATCCGTGGTTCTTGTCCACCTTTGTCGGGTATAAGCACAACATCCAACGGGCGGATGCGATCCGGTACTTTGTGCTGGCACACTATGGCGGCGTCTACCTCGACCTGGACGATGGCTGCCAGAGAAGGCTTGACCCATTGTTGTCCTACACGGCGTTTGTGCGGAGGACGGTCCCTACGGGCATCAGCAACGACGTCATGGGCGCCATCCCCCAGCATCCTTTTTTCTTGAGGGTTATGGAGTCGCTCCAAGGCGCCAACAGGTCCTGGCTCCTACCCTACATCACCATCATGGCCTCGACCGGCCCGTTGTTCCTGAGTGTGATGTGGAAGAAGTGGATGGGTGAACACGCTCATCTCGATCCGGCGACTTGGATTGGCAGAGTCAGAGTGCTCATGCCGGACGAGTACAACAAACACTCGTGGTCTTTTTTCAAGACCTACAAAGGCTCAAGCTGGCACGGCAAAGATGCAAGGCTGATATTCTGGATGGGCAAGAATTGGGTTCTGCTGACCGTCCTGGGATTCCTCCTCGTCATGACGGTGGGCTTTTTGACCTGGTTCATCTACTCGAGGCTGCTCATCTGGAGCGCGAGGAGGAGAACTGCTAGGGGCAGTCCTCGAGTCGTTGCATTCAGATTCCCCGGTGCTGCCAAGTTGCCGCTTTGGCGGATGTGGAACGGTGGATTTGGCACCAAGAAGCAAACGTATGAGTTGGTCGCTCAGCATGATGCATGATCTGCTGTGGTTGCTATGAATGCGGGCATCAGCTTCTACACCTAAGTCGTTGGAAATCCGACGAAATCACACGGCCAATCGTTGTCTGGCAAACACTGCATTGAATTTTTGCAAGCGAAGGCGTTCAGGCGAGAACAAAAAGAACCAGGCTGCCCATGTTTCAGACGGTTACATGGACGGCTTCCTGCGGTAGACAGCGCGTCCGGGATACTGGGGATGAGATTCGCCACGATGCATTGATTTGCCTTCACCTGGTGTCTTTTGTTTTCTTACGTTTAGACAAGGCTCCGGTGATATACGGCAGACTTTACGATACTGTAATAAGATATGTTTCTTGAGAGACTGGGCGAGCAGTGGAAGGAAAAAGGGAGATGTATGCTCCAGTCTCCTCTCGGCTTGCTTGAGCATATTATGCATGAACATACTGTACATATGTTAATTTACATGATTCTTTGTCGTGGTTTGCTCAGATGAGGATGGCCAAGACTACCGAGTACATATGTACCTTGTACTCGGTACATAGCGGCTGGCTGTGCTCGTCCTACAAGGAAACGCGTTGTTAGGCCATGGGCGACTGCGACCCGCCTCACCGTCCACCTATACAACTACCGTCGTCTGACACCATTACAGCATCATACACGATATCGGATTGTCAGTCTCGCAGCGTCTAGTTAGTCGCGGATCCAGCCTCCACCGCAGCGCCAGTGCCCGGTGGGCGAGTTATGCGTGTACGACTCGAGCACCTCGTACTCGGTACTCAGTGCGAGTTTTGAGATGCAAAGCCCATCCAGCCTCCAGGGGTGCCCTGACTGAGTACGCCTGACGAGGCCAGATGCACCAGAGTCGTGGGGCTTTTGTTTGGACCGCTTCCGTTTCCTGGCATGTCGCCTGATCCCTCTGGTTCTCACCTTTGCGCTATTACTCAGTACTCCGTGTATTCTCCATCTGACCAGGGAAGGAGATTGTCTTTGTAACTGACTAACTGAACCATCTGCGGCAGTGGCTGAGACCGACATGCATGTCAGGTATCGATGCTAACTCGGAACAGAAAAGGGCCCCGCGTCGACTGTTGAGACAATGTAACGATCCGGGACTCTATCTCCTCGTCGGCCCCCAAACCCAGCCTCATACAAAATCTCCACATTACCAAGGCGGGCCACCAGGGCTATGCTGATAATTACTGGTTGTTCAGGTTCCAGACTCGACGACGAGGGGACGGAGTTTGGGGCACAGCAAAGGACACGGATAGGGGTAGGGCAGACTTATCCATCGACGAAACAAAAGAACCGTTGGCTTCCAGCAGCTGCGATAAGCCCCTACACGACATACTCCGTACTATATACCCTGGTTCTATCGTTCTATTATTGATACCCACGCCTAGGAGCTGCAAGTGCGCCTTCGAACATCATGTATGTATTCCCATTTGGGCTGAGCTAAGGACATCGATCCTCATTGTTGAGCCCTTTCCGCCTTCCATCAAACGGGGTCCACTCCTGTTGCTACACATACCGGAGAGGGGAGTTGCTCCCAGACATCCCCTCGAATGTATCTGCGAAGGCACCTGGCCCTGTGCGGTTGGGGTTGTCTTGAAATCTCCTAAAGAACTGCAAATTAATGTTCCATTGTGCACATCATCCCAGATCCTTATGGCAAGACGACGGGGTGCCAGAACTGATGTCAGGCCGAGGGTTTGCCCTTCTGGTCGAACACAAACCGGGTTGCATCTCGATTTTGGTGGCTTGCCTCCTCCACCAGTTTGGAGTACTTGTGGCTGCTTCAGTTTCCCACACTAAGGCTCGAAAGAACGCCAACGTGCATATGCTCGAAGCAATGCCGGGGCCAAAACGCGGCACTGCTCCCGACTTCGAGGCTGGCACTGGTTTCCGGCCAAGTCCCGCGGCATGGTATGCAAGGGTAAGCTGTTCCAGAGTCTGAGATCGAGAGAGTTGAGCTGCTCAGTATAACAAGGTCGGCCATCGCAGAAATTGAGGTGAGTTCGCTGAGGTGTGTTCACGTATCTTACTTCAGGACGAAGATCAGGGGAAGTCCTCAGCCTCGTCACTTGTAAACTTGCAAAATGTTCACCTATCCTTGTCTCTCAGTGTTTGCATGGGCTCTCAGCCTGGTTGCTACCTCTGCTTCTCCAACCTCGGGCCTCACGTTCAGCAGTTACAATGACGCTGGCTTGACAGAGGCCGAAACGCTCCGGATTCTGCGCCGCGCCCTATCTACGTCCGGGACTGACGAGACAGTCAACCTTTTCGACGAGACCCTCGATAAAAGCTGGGATGGTGCAACGCTATTTGCCATGTAGGGACAACTTCCGCATTTTCTTTCCTTGAGAGAACCCGTTCATTTGACCAAATGTCTGACTGGGGCTTTCACAGCACTATGGACGCGGAGGAGGATGTGTCGAGTAAACGGAGTGTCAATAGCTCACTCGATACTCAATACGGTGTCCAGATTGTTTGTACTACTTGCTACATCGCTGGGAGAGTTAGCGGACAGCTCACCCGCAACACCGACTTCAACATCACAGAGCTCGAGGATAGTGCCATAGACATGGTCAAGAACATTACCGAGGAAGCCGGAGAGGCCATAAAGGACCTAGCGGACGGCAACGCCAACTATACAGAGATCAACTTCAATGTCGAGGTCCCCAGCTTTCCAGATTTCGACTACCGGCTCCAGTTCCGCTTCGACGACCTGGAGCTCTACATGAAGCTTGACACCGTCCTCTCCGTCGAATCCACCTACACGATCAATCTCTACACATCAGAGAGCCCAGTGGGATACAGCCTAGGCGACAAGTTAGAGATTGGTGCCTTCTTTACCGTGGATTTGATCCTGACTGCCGCCGCCGAGGTCGATATCAGCAGCGGCGTGCATATCAAGGTCGATGGAGCGGGCATTAATCTGCAGATGTTCAACAGCAGCGTTGACAGCATAACACTGTAAGGCAATATTTTACCCCTGTACCACGCTCCCTACTAATACGACATGTCTTTCCCAGTGATGGCGGCAAGTTTGAATTCCTACCGGTGAACGTCGCAGGTGCTGGCTTTGTGCTCACAGGCGCGCTCCGCGTGGGTCTCCATGCCGGCATCACCTTCGACCTCGACACGTCCGTCTCGATTGCCAACCACACGCTCGGCGCCTCGGCGGGCTTGGAGGCCGGGGTTTTTGCCAACATTGCCGAGTTCGTGGCCAACGTCACCTACGACAGCAGCGGCGACGACGACGGCTGCGAGCTGGCCCTCGTCGAGTCCTTCACCATGGGCCTCGGGGCCGCGGCAGGCGCATCGGCCGCGTTCGACGGGACCACATGGGGCCCGACGCCCGAGACGGAGGTTCCCATCTGGTACACGGAGCTGGGATCAGCCTGTGCGGCGCACCGGAGCTCCTCCTCGACCACGACAAGTGCGACATCATCGGCGCCGCCCATCACAGCCAGAGATGCGACGGGCGGCGACCTGTCCCTCACGCTAGCCACAATCACCACCGAGACGACTTCCTCCGGCGTGGCCTGCATCTCGCCCGGCTTGATCAACTGCCCCGTGTCTCTGCAGACCACCAAGACCTTCACCGCGACTCTGACCTCGACCACCTCAGTGCCGTATGGTTCCGAGGCCACCTGGCCTGCGACGACCACCCAGACGCCCGTGAGGACCGTTGCTTTCGGGTCCAATGCCAAAGCCCTGTCCGCGACGACGGGAAGTCCAGTCTCTTACGTCCCCCCTCCGCCACCACCGTCCTCGTCGTCGTCTTCTTCTTCGACATCCAGCGCGACTGCTTCGGCAGGCCACGAGAGTCACAACGACCACAAACCACTAATCATCGGTCTATCCGTCGGATTGGGCGTTCCCGCGCTCGCCGTCGTCGTCGGGTTGGCAGTGTACTTGCTAAGGCGCTGGCCGAGGTACACGCCCTTGGTCTTGCAAAAGGCCGAACAGAGTCACGTCACCGAAGAACTCCAGCCGGCGGACTCGCAGCATGTCCAGCAGGTGATGCTCAAGAGGATGACGACCGTGGAAGTGGATGAGACTGATCGAGTGAGTGCTTTGAGTGAGTAAGTGAGTGAATGAGTGATTTGAGCTGGCGAATGTAATTTACCTGAATATTGTGGCCCCCCCTCAAAATTATCCACGTTGTATGCTATGTATGTTCCTTATACGACAACTGTACAGTATTGAGAGATCAAGCAGATAGATCACCTATTTCCTCCGAGCTTCTGTACCTAGGTACCTGGTAGCTAGTAGGTTCTACATCTTCCCGAACACGGGGATCAGAAATCAAGATACCCATTGCTGTGAGTTAGGACTCGCCTCTCCTCACATTTCCATGGCTGTCGTACGATGGAGGGATTCTCTGGTATGAATTCATGTACTTGTTAACAAAAGCTAGCCATCAAATTTCATCAAAGCTTGAATCAACTGCATCAGAACTTCCCAGACATTGACATTTTCCCACCGTTTTTGGTCCTTTGTCCTACCTAGCTCCCTGCTGCATGAAGACGAGTCCCATAACCCCCCAATCAACACAGTGGGATTAAAACAGAAAGTTGTCCACCATCACACCCATAAATCGTAAATCAGAAGTTTGACCACACTCCAAACAAATTCACTGTTGGTCGCTCATGCCTAAACCATCATCCTGAATACCCTTGATGCCTTTGGGCAGCCTCTGCCAGCCCGCCTCTGCTTCATCCTTCTTCTTTTGTGCCTCTTTGGGGAAGCCATGAATATCCAGCGCCTGAGCCTCCAAGCCCGCCGCAACGTGCATCCACATTGGCTGCCCCCATCTCTTGGTCTGAAAACTGGAAGCTTTGGCACATTTCAAGGCTTGCTCGTCGACCATGCCCTTGTACAGCTGGTCCTGCATGTAGATGAGTGCCAAAGCTGTGGTCTGCGCGCTTCCGATTGCTCTGCCTTCGTCCATCGAGCGTTTCAGATATTGCTTCTCTGCGAGCGTGTTTGTGGACAGAATAGACTCTAGGAGCGCGAAATGCGCTTTGATGTATCGATTTGTACAGTTCTGAACGGCTGAATTCAAAGTCTTGATTAGAGACGACAAACGGTTGTGTTGCGGATGGGCTGGATTGCGGATGATCATGGCCGAGTTCATCGCCGCGAGTATGGAGAAGTTACGGGTAATGTCAGACTCTGCGTGATAAGAGTTCGATATCTGTCTCGACGTACCGGGTCCAGTTGAAGGTGAATTGTGTTGTGTACCAATGTTGAAAAGCGGTGACTGATAGACCCGAAGCGCGGCTGTCAGATCTCCAGTCCCTTGTAGTATTACTCCCCGGAGGTACAGTAGGCAGTATTTCAGGTTGACCGGAAAATCGTCGCCCATGTCCTGTGAAATTGCATGAAGCTTGTCTAACGATTCGTTTGCTGCCTGCCAAAGCCCTTTGGAGCATTGCAGGAAAACGAGAAGCAACAAGAATTCAGCTTCCGCGAGCCGTTGGGAGTTGAACTGTCTTTTGGACTCTCGGTACCCTGCCTTGAGGGAGGGCATGCCCAGAGCTCGAAGAACAGAAAGACCACTGTCCACAAATTTCTCGGCTTTGCCCCCGTCAGCCCCATTCTTGTAAGCTGAACTTTCTGCTGAGAACAAGAACCCCAAAGCCTCTGCTTCCTCTTTTCCCAGCCACGAAAAAGGGATGTGGTACTTTCCATTTCTTTCGATGACATATCCGTTCCCATGGAGTTGCATACCAGCTACTGCCTTCGTTGCAACCGGAATATAGATCAGGCCATCATCTCTCCAATTCGGATGGCCCACCGCCTGGAACAGAACCTCTTGCATGATCTTGCGCTTGGTCTCGGTCTGGCTAATGTCGGCTTCTCGAACGCTGCAGGCAAGGTCGATAAACTCCATGAGGATGGTCAGTTGCGGGTTGCCTTCAACATCTGGACTCAACTGCAGAGCTCGAGCCTTGGCCAGCGCCGTTTGACTAGCTGTGACGGCATCGTGGCTTTGGGTAGACAGATGGAGCAAAGATTCAAGCGTAGCGGCAAATGCAAGGATTGCACTGTCGGAATTTTGACGAGCCAAGGTCGTGATCTTCTCCAACTGGACGACCGCGCCGTGGACTTCGCCCGGGGCGCTGGAAGCCAGTGAAAACATTGCATGCTGGAAGCGAAAAACATAAATCCAAACCGTATGACGATAGGCTTCGATGTCCTCGATCATTCTCTGGATATCTCGCAAGGCGGCTTTGGGTTTTGATTCGTAAAGTACCCTGGATAAGAGGAGCTGCATCTCATACTTCAAATCGACAAACTTGTGTCGCTCGCACAGTTCTATAGCTTTTGTCAAGGTCGTCTCTGCCTCATCATAGTTCTCGGTCTCCGCATACAAGATCTGCGCATAGCGGAGAGAGACATGTGCTTCTCTCAAAGGAGGTAGTTTGAAATTGGCCAGGGCTGATTCGAGACAGCCGAGCGCGGTTGAGATGAGAGTGTAATATTCTTCAGTCAAAGCAGGCAGCTTACGGGCCGCTTCGTGGTAATCGTCGGCAAGAACGCACAGGAGAGAAGGGTAATCTGGTTCTGGCTCATCGGGTAAAGCTGCAGAATCGCGATGATCTGGTGTTTTAGTGACCGGCTGTTTCAGTGTTGCATTGATCTCAACGGCTTGCAGGACACGAGACTGGCTCTGTCGGGTCATATTTGGAGTATTTGAGGCACTCGCGGATGCTACCTGTCTCTCCTTTTTCTTCGATTGGGAGGGGGGAGCACTGGAGGAGCTTTGTAGGTCAGAGACCACAGACGGTTGGGAGCGTTGACTTAGATTCTGTTGAGGTGGCTGTGGTACATGTTGAGATTGTTGGTAGTGGTTTGGAGTATTCTGGTGGGAAGGATACGGCTTCCGGACTTGAGATTGGGGCTGATGGCTGGCTTCGGGAGACCGTTGGTCGGGCAGTGGCTGCGCAGAGGACGAATGAATGGAAGGGCGAGGAATGACGATTTCAAAGGGGGCAGGCTCAGGTTGAGCCAGTTGCTGTGGCTGAAGCTGAGCAGGTGGTTGATTGAGCGGCTGTTGAAACTGCTGGAATGGAGGCTGGTAGGACTGGTTATATTGTTGGTGATGATGGTACTGGGGATAGTTCTGCGGAAGAGATTGGGGATAAGATGGTTGGTAATAAGACGGTGCCTGGGGATGCACTTGAGGTTGTGGAGGATGTTGAGGTGCGGACATGAACGGGTACTGAGACTGAGGAAAGCTACTGTTGTGATCGTAGAAGTAGCCTTGGCTGAGGTTGGAGTTCAAGTTGGATGAAGAGGAGTTGTCGATGTTGTTGTTGTAGGGAAAGTTGGGATCCATGGTGGGAAGACGGTGAGCAGGTGGTGAGAAGGTGGCCGCCCGCAGTTTGTCGCTATCTTCAGACTTCACTTGACCCTCACAACAAAACCGCCTTAAAATCAATCAAATCTTGTCAAATTTCTCATAGATCTCAATGCGCCTCGTCAAATGTTCTCATGTTCTCCCGATGGCTTGGTTTGACGATAGCAAACAGCTCTTGTTCCTCGAGCGCTTGAAGTCGGTTGAGTCGCGTCAAAGCCTCATCAACGCGCCCTTACGAGTCTGATCATCATCGCATCCCTTCGTGACTGATGCCTTCCAATACCTGACGCAGCATATCGCTGCTCCGCGAGAGTGTCAAGTCTAAACTGTGTGGGGACTCTTAAAGAGGATACTTTGAGGATGAAAAAGACTCCTAAAAGTATGTGGATGCGGATGCGGCAACGTACATCCGTGGCTGCGCACCATCCACCATAGACTCGGCGACGCCGGCCAACACATTACCGCCCCTTGATATGCCCCAAAGCCTTCCCCGGCCTTGTTTTGGGATGGAAAGGGACCACACTGTCTGTCTTGGATAGAGAACAAGATGACGATACACACTCTTACGGCATTGATACAGCAAGCACAAGACCATCCGATTTTCACACTGGTCGGGCTCACTTTCGTGGCGACACTGGCTGTGTTTCCTGGAAGGACACTCAGAATGGTCAAGCCGAAATACTGGCACTCGACCAAGCCACTGATACTCAAGACGAAAGACGGTCGATCTACCACCTTTGCAGACTTGTGCAAATCTCTTATTCCACCATGCCGACTCAATCCGCTTCTATTCAATGGCCATCTCCAGACCATCTGGACAGTCTTAACGCGAGAGTCTGTGCCAATTTACTACAAGCGAAGAATCTTCGAAAATGAAGACCCAACCTTTACCGGCCAGTTCTCGGTTGACTTCGTGACATCTCCCAACAATGACTCCGACCCGAACCTCCCTTCGCGCACGACATACTTTACAGAACAAGAGTTCCAGAATATTGGCTCACTAGACAACCGCCCGATGCTGGTCATGCTTCATGGATTGAGTGGGGGCTCGCATGAGCTTTATCTTCGCCATGTCCTGGCACCTTTGGTTGGAGAAGGTGGATGGGAGGCTTGTGTCGTTATTTCTAGGGGCTGCGCCATGACCAAAACCACCAGCAGCGTGCTATACAACGCACGCGCGACCTGGGACATGAGGCAGACTGTCAATTGGCTCAGGAAGACTTTTCCCAATCGCCCTCTCTTTGGAATGGGCTTTTCCTTGGGTGCCAATATTATTACGAACGTGAGTACTGTGTCCACCATTATGCTTTAAGTAGTTGTCCCCTCTAATCTGCTCCAGTACCTGGGCGAAGAAGGCAGTGACTGCCCTTTAAAGGCAGCGGTTATTCTATCCAATCCATGGGATCTCATGGCGGCAAATCTTGCACTGCAGAGAACATGGTTCCACCGAAACGCCTATTCCGCCAGCATGGGTCAGAGTATGAAGAAGCTCTTCGAAAGGCACGTAGACCAGATCTCACAGAACCCCAAGATTGACGTGGACCTCGTGCGAAAGGTCAAGTATCTTCATGAATTTGATCGATACGTCCAAGGTCCCACATGGGGTTACCCCACAGAAGGGGCGTATTACCGTGATGCATCGTCGGTCGATTCGGCATTGGCCATCAGGATCCCTTTCCTGGCAATCCATGCTGAAGATGATCCGGTGACTGCGAGTGAGGCGTTGCCGCGGGAAGAAGTTCAACAGACACCGTATGGGGTACTGTGTACGACTCCTGGTGGGGGCCATTTGAGTTGGTTTGAGCTCGGTGGCAGGCGATGGTTCGAAAGAGTGGTCAGTATCCTCCTGACCGTTTTGTGAAGAAATCTTTCCGCTGACATCCGAGTGCGCTCAGACCACATCGTTCTTCCAGACCATGGCCAACGATATTGACTTGGACACAATTTCCAAGATGGAAGGCGATGGCGCTCAACTCGAAGGACAAATCTCACGCGGTGAACGACAGCCGTTGAAGCCTGTCTTCGAGCCGATGCGGAGGAAAATGCATGTCCCAGGCTTATGAAGTTTGCCGGGGACATCGCCATAGACATCATAGATGGCCAGACAACGCATAGAGAAGATAGACTCGTCTCCTCGATTGACTCGTGTCGCTCACGCAAACGAGACTCGCTTCTTGGTCTTTGTCTTGGTGTTGGATTGTCCATTTCCTTCCTGATCGTTTCCCGTGTCCCTCTCTCTTTTTGCCTTCTTCCCTTTCTTCAACCCCTTTTTGACACCTTCCAGCTCCTCCCTCTTACTCTCTTTCCTCTTCTCCATCTCCTTCCTCCGCGCCTCTCTGATTTCCTCCATCTGCCTCGCCTTGATCAATTTGCTCTCGATCTGCCCTTCCTTCTCCGCGTTGACCATGGCCAGGATCGTGCGCATGGATTCCTCGTCGTCAATGTAGATCTTGTTCTTCTTCTTCCCCGTGCCTCCCTTGCGGGCGTGAGAGGTGGGGTTCTCGGGTGCGGACACGGGCGTTATCATGTTGAGGGCCGGGAGATTGAGGTCCTTGTCGGTGTAAGTCTTTTGATTTTTGCGCTTGGATGGCTTCGTGCCCTGTGTTGATGTTTGGGAATGCACGCCGGGGCGAGTTTTGACCTGTTTTGGCGGTGGCCGTTTTGTGATTTTGGACTTCTTCGAGGATGGCCCTGTAGTGGTGGCAGACTTGCGCGCTTTGGGATTCTTCGCGGATGATTTTGAGCTTGACGGCGGTTTGGGCGCCATGTTGGGGAGCGGGCGGCTTTTGAGGCGATTGTTCGCGAAACTCGAATTGCAACACTGGTATGTAGTGCAAGTCTCCAGCGCCTGTTAGTTCTGTCGCTGCAGGTTCACCGTGAACTTTTCTCGAGAAAAAGATATCGACCGACAATTTCCCGGTCCCCGTCTGCCTTCCCGTCCGCAAAATCAACGTCATCATTGGGTAACAAAGTGCGGAGCGTCGAGGCAGAGCCCCCAGAGCTTCATCACTCACACGACCAACACTTACTCTGTATTTACATCTGTATCGAACGCGGTATTCAAAAAAGAATCATTTT
Organism: Fonsecaea multimorphosa CBS 102226; assembly: GCF_000836435.1. Taxonomy (NCBI): domain Eukaryota; kingdom Fungi; phylum Ascomycota; class Eurotiomycetes; order Chaetothyriales; family Herpotrichiellaceae; genus Fonsecaea; species Fonsecaea multimorphosa. Next base: position 93,613 of record NW_015971665.1, on the reverse strand, counting down.
GTCTTATACCCCGACAACAGTCAAAGAAACGAAAGGGGAATCCTCGTCACCAAAGTCCCATCACATCCGCAACTCCCTCCTCCCAACCAACATCAACCTCTTCTCTCTCTTCCCTGTTCCCATCCCTGAGGCTCTACACCGTGAATACACTGTTTCGCGACGCTCAACAGGAAATAATGCCACCTCCCAGCTACATAACCGACGCCCTCCCTCCGCCGCAACTCTCCCAAGTCGCCGCGCAAGGGTTTGCGTCAGGCGCGCTCCGCTTCGGCACCATCTCCTTCGCCTCCCACTTCTTACTCAACCGCTACACGCCCGTGTACCGCGGACTGACGATCCAGTTCAAGGTGTTTTTGCAGATCAGCGCCATGATCCTGGGCGGGTGTATCTTTGCGGAAAAGAGCGTCGGGGACTTCAACGAGGGGATTCGGAGGCAGAGGAGGGCGATGGACAGGAGTCGCAGGGCGTGGGAGGAGGAGAGGGAGGTCAGGGAGATGGTGGAGCGCAGGATTGCGGCTGAAGAGCGGGTGCAGAGGCAGAAGAAGGGCTCCGGCGGCCAAGGCGATGGCGATGGCGTGGGCGGGAAGTAGGAAAGGAAATTCCCTGTCGCGCTCCCTCCTTAACCCTACCTCGTTCGCCTACATTACTTTTTCCTTGCTAGGTCGGGGTGGTGAAGGAAGGCAGCGGGGACAAGAGCAAAATCTAACGGGCAAAGCATGTATGAAAGGCTGTGTGTGCATCAATCTTCTGCACCAGCACCCTTTTCTCTACGTGTACCTTGAACTTTGACCTGACGAAACAACCCCCACAAGAGGACGCTGATTCTGTCCTGCGAACCGTGATCATCCAGCATTTCTACCGAATGATACAGTCCCCTCCCCCTTACATAACGTCAAATTGCGCCATGAGTTTCAGCCCCGTAGACAGAGCAAAGTCGGGTGATTGTGCGTCTGGGACGGCATCAAGATTCAGCTCGGCAATGAGCAGCTCTCCTTGAAGTCTACCACCCGAACAAACAGACAAGCAAGCAAATAAACAGGCATTGAGCATCGCCATTCCACGACGGAATGTACGACTATCCGACATTGCGCGATATGTCCCTTCACGATCGACCAAGCACGAGGGTGTTGTTCAATACAGGCTGACCCATGTTGAAACGTGATCTGTGGCCATCAGCCAGTCAGCAAAACTGATAATATCGACCATCAATCCTCAATTTCGCGACGGTCATTGATACTTTCAGGCGTCCATACTCTCTGGAGTTGGCGGGACATCTTTCAAGGATTCCGACTCTTTTGCTCCACGTCGGCCTCTCTTCCTGCGTTGGCGTTGTTGGCTTTTGCCTTCTTGGTCCGCGCTAGCTTTTTGGCCTGGCGTCTTTTTCTCGCGGCTGCCTTGATCTCTCGCTTGCGTTGTTTTTTGGACACTTTTGTCGACGTGCCCGGCGTCGTCCCCACGGCCTCTGAGAATGTCAGCCCAGACACTCTCGTCGATGGGTGACTCACTTCGTCGTTGATCTTGGTCTTGGACGCCAGTGGTAGCGGTCGCCGAACTGACGGTCGGGTCTGTATCTTGGCTCTTCTGTTTCTGATTGAGATTCAGACTGCGGTCGATCTCTTTTTCTAGTTCATCTAGAGCATCTAGAGCGGTGGACTCAGCTGCGATCTTGACACCTCCATCTGGCTCGTATAGACTCGAGACCTCCGCGTCAGACAGGACGGAAGCCTCTGGCGTTTGCAGTTGTAGCGAGAGTGAAGCTTCACGCTCACCAACACTTGGCGCAGGCGAACCGATACTCGGTGTAGGGGATAGGTCTCGGTCCTGAGTACCTTGAAGAGCCTTTTGGTCTACTGTCTCGTCGACCACACCCGGTGCTTGTCGCTTGCCTGTCTGCCATTCTCGAATCGTCCTGGATACATCGACCTGCCATTTGAGTTCTTCCAACTTTTGCTGGATAGAATATACGATCTGTTCTTGCTCCCGCTGCCAGTTCAAGAGGGCTTGACCTCCTGTTTTGGGCGCATTGTTGAAAAACTCCGGGATCTGCAACAGATTATGGGGTTGGCCTAGAGCTTTAAGTTGGCTATCGTCAACGAGGACGGTATTACTCTGATCCCATTTCTGGCCAGGTCCCGCCTTCTTTCTGATTGTCTCGTCTTCCCAAATCGGCTCGAGCTTTTTGTACACTTGGACTTTGGTGTCGTACTGCAGTTTGTTCAACCCCAGTTTATCTCTGGCCCAGACACCTGCCATTGCACTCCGTTGGGTTGGATGGAAGAACTGATTTACCATGGCCGCACAGTTCTCGGGCTTCGCAGACGAGTAGACCATGACGACATGATTCTGGAACAGGTAATCTAACAACTGTCGGACACCAGGTCTGACAATTATGTACTTAGGACGATGATGCGAAGGTCTCACAAGGAGTGTGCCGTTGAGGTCGAGAATAACTAGAAGCTTTTGTGGTGTCTGTCTCAGGGCTGGCGGTAGCGCTGCTTGACTCTTGTACTCTTCGGTTGCTATCGGGGCGGGAGGAGGCTTCACTTCGGGAGTCCATCGATCGCGTCGAGAAATTGCGGGAATCGCGGTAGTCTCAACCTGTCCACGTTTGGCCGCAGCTGCAGTGCTATACGGAGCAATCTGCTCTGGCCGTCTCTGTCGGAGCTGATATCGAGGGGTATTATGCGGCTGAGCTATTGGTAATATGTTTTGAGCCTGTTGGACGATATACCTCTCACGAGTACCATCCGATACTCTGTATGGCTTGTCAACTCGATATGTAGGATATCGAGCGTAGTTATGGACTGACCTTAGAGGTTGATATGGAGTATAGTAAGACGGTTGAACTTGGGAGGCTTGAGCCGCAGAGGAGCCAACACCGAGTCTCGCTGTTGCGGGAGGATACATTTGGTGCTGAGGGTTGCCAGCACTGCCATGGTAGGCGGACTGGTAGTATCCGGCACTCTGTAAAGTCGAGTCGTCGTTTCTGTAGGATCTCCACGAATCCACTGCGTTGTAAATGTCAATTCTGTATTGATTATAGCAGTCAAAGTAGTCACCTTGTCGAATTTGCGCGAATCTGTCTGGTCTGTAGGAATCATACGCGCCTCCATCTGGCCTGTAGGATTCATATGCGCCTACAATCCGTGACTGAGACTCCTGAGGGACTGCATCCGGGGGGCCAGGCAGTTGACCATTGTTCGACCGGTATCGGTCGCCTCGACTCTTACCCATGTTGAGCAATCTGGTTGTATGTAGAGATGATGACGGAGGGTGTAGAGAGGGTTGGAAACGGTGAGGGTCGTGCTGCCACTGGGAGAAGAGTTAGTGGGCGGCGAAAGTGAAGTGGGAGTTTGGAGGTGAGGCAGACTCTTGGATGCGATCTGCGACAGAGACTGCTGGTGCTCCCTATGCGCAACGCCAGACTGCGCGCACCTCGAATGCTTTCGAGGGAGAGCCCAGTAGCGGGTAGGACGAAAGCGTAGATGATGGTGAGGATGTTTTTTCTGAAAGACAGGCACAGACAAAAGTTGTGCTCTCATTCTATTTTGCGTATGGCGCAGTCCTCAACTTTATCGGGCTTTAAGGTTGTCGATCTGCCGCTGCCTATTTTCCGCGCATTTCACAGAAAAAGTCCGTCGTGGGGTTGCAATTGAAGAATCACTGCGCTGGTACATCAATTACCCTTGGTGGATTCAATGGCTTCAGGACGATTCCTAGAGCAGCCTATCCAACTGAGGCATGACGAGGAAGAGGAAGAGGAGCTAGAGGCTTCTGACCAGGATTCGAACAGTCAAACGCAGTCAGAGAGTGACGCCTCTGCGGGAGGCGACCCGCGGTCTGAAGATGAAGTATACCGATGTAGGCGACAAGGTTCTTTTTACTATGCTAACAATTCTCAGGACACCGCTCTATCATCCGGGTCAGAAGCAGGCGAAGAAGCCCCTCTGGGTGACATCAGCTTCGGTGTTCTAGCCAAAGCCCAGGAAACCTTCGATCCCAAACCTCGGAAACGAAAACTTGCGGAGAGCTTGGAAGAGCCCTTATCAGATCAGCGGGAGGCGAACCGAGCAGAATCCTTCGATACGCGAAAAAGAGCCAAGGAGGCACGGATCAATGCACCCAAGAGAACCTCAAAACACGCCCCTACCGTTGAATCGGCGCGCAAACCGGTCTCGCGAAAGAGAATCATATTCGAGCCATCCCCAGCGTTGAAAGCGCGAGATCCTCGCTTCGACCCTACAGTCATGTCCGCAAATCGAGGTATAAACGCCACCGAGAAGGCGAACAAGAACTATTCTTTCTTATCCACATATCAAGCCGACGAGGTTCTCCAGCTCAAGGCTCAAATCAAAAAGGCAAAGGATCCCGACGTTGTTGCCGATCTGAAGCGACAAGTCATGTCCCTGGAATCAAAAATCCGCAATGCAGAGGCGCACCAACGCGAAAAAGAGATCCAGAAAAGACACAAAGAAAAAGAAAAGGAGGCGCTCCGGACCGGACAGAAGTCAAAGCCTTACTATTTGAAGGAGGCTGACATCAAGAGGCTTGCCAAGGAGGAGAGATTGCAAAGTCTGGGCAAGAAAGGGCGGGACAAGGCAGAGAAGAGACGAAGGAAGAGGGAAAAGGCCAAAGAAGCGAGGGATATGCCCAGGGTCAGACGTGAGCGATAGCGACGAGGAAAGTGACGAAGATGCAGTTGTACCATGTTTGATGTGACTATGGTTTCATCTCCATATCTACGACCAGCTTCCCACCCACGCCCCGGTGATAGTCCTCGACCAACTCATTCAAGTTTTCCAGCGCATACGTCCTGATCTTTGCCCTGACACCGTTTTTGGCAGCGAAATCGACCATGGCCTGCAACTGTCGGTTCCTTCCAGTCAAGACGCCGACCAGCTTGATGTGTCGGAACACCAGATCGCCGGGCTTGAACCTCCACCCGTCTTTGGGGAAACTCACGGCCACACAAGTGCCGTGGTTTCTCAACACGCCCATGCCAAAATCAAAGGCGGCCTGCGATTCAGGGAGGATGATGGACGAGTCGCAACCCTTTTCGCCCTCTAGACCTTTTTCGGGCTCGCCGAAGATGCGCTTCTTCGCGTCATCCACCGATTCCTTCAACGCATCCACCGTCGTAACTCTCTTGCCGTCCTCTCCAAGTTCCTCAATCACGTTCTTCAGCATTCCCATGGCGGGCGTCGTGTCGACGGCGACAACGTTCCACCCCAGCTTGGCCGCAAACTGCACGCCCAGATGTCCCAATCCACCCCCTGCTCCCAGAATCGCAACGTATTTGCCTTGGCCATGTTCCTTCCCCGCGGTAGGATCCACGCCGGCCGCCTCGAGGGAATTCCAAACCGTGACTCCCGCGCACATCAACGGCGCAATATCCACCGCCCGCATGCTTCCTCCCTCGGGCACGCGGGCAACCTGCCGGACATCCACCAGACACCACTCCTGGAACCCGCCGTCTTTGGTCATCCCCAGATTGCCCGCTTTCGTACACCAGACCCCGTACCCTTTCATATCCCCACCATTCTCCGTGCACTCCTTACACTGGCCGCACGGGTTGAACGCTCTCCCGGGAACACCTACCAAGCTACCGACCTTCAGCCCCTTTGCCTCGGCGATCTTCTGTGCGTCGGGGCCGATCTGCTCCACGACGCCGGCAAACTCGTGAGAGCCGATGCGCGGCAGGTCTTGCGACATGGCACCACTCACAAAGACGGCGTCCGTGTGGCAGTACGAGGCCGCCTTGACGTGGATGAGGAGTTCATGTCCCTTCGGCGGAGCCGGCGCAGGGTGCTCGGTCGTGAAGGTGTACGGTTCATTGAACCGTTGTAGGACTTGAGCACGCATTCTGGACGGGGCTGCAGTGCTGAGAGCGCAATAATGGGTGTGCTTGGTGGTGGGGGTGCTGCCGCCGCTGCGTATATGGAGTGTCCTGGCAAAACTAACCGGGCAAGTTGCAATCTCACTGCCAGACAAGTGGCTTATAGATCGAGGTCCAAAAGAACCTTGCGTATGGTGAACCCCTCTCGAACTGGCAATAGACGATGGCGGTGGTGGTGACGGCGCAGATGACAGCGTCCTCCAGCCCCGGCTCGTACGTCTGATTAGCTGTACGAGACCTATTGTTACTCTTGCCCTTGCCCTATTTTCCCCTGCAAGCATTCAAAAAGGAAAATCATAGAAGCGGAAAGTATGGGTTAAAAGAGAGCACCGAGGAAGCTGGGCTGGCTCCATGCGCGAACAACTCCGAGTCTTTGTTTTTTAAACGGTCGTTAAGAGGCCTCGGGAGGTACCGTAAGAATGTGTAGTTGGAGAAAGGACTCTTCAGCCTCGTGGTCAGTGGCGGGGTTAGACGCTTTTCTCCAAATCCGAGTTGGAGAAAAGGAATCAACCTTCAAGCTCAACGTCTTCCGTATCACCTTCTCGCGCAAGGCTCGGCATGGCATCCGACATCCACACTTCCAGGTTTCCTTGCGGCCGGCGAGATTCTCCTGTATGTCAATTCAAAAGGGCCTCGCAGGGAATCACCGCTCAGAAGGAACATACGATTCAACTTGAGCACCATTCAAGGTGGCTAAATTTCCCATTTCCCAAGCCTAGCGAATCTGTGCACTACCAATTCGTCCTCCCTTCCAACCCATCCTACACATCCCGAACGTAAGCAAGAGTGAAAATGCATCATCATCAACCTGTCCTTGGTACCTGGGAGACCTTTGGCGCCCACCACAACTTCCCAGTTCAACCATCCCACCCGTTTCGTTGTGATCTGAAGTCGATAATTGGTATTAAGCAATAGTCCCAGTCCAGCCAGTCCTTGTTCATCATTACGCAGTTGCCTCCTTTTGAAATTTCATCAACAAAAATCCCAGAAAAGCGCCGCAAATGTTTCCCACAATCCTCGGCAGTCCCAAGATCCCACAGAGCAAAAGATAACTGTCTCATTACGCCGTGAAGCGCCGTCGCCCAAGAAGAGCTGGGATATGTTTTGTGTACCAACAAGAACATGAGAGCGACGACCTGTGGCTGCGACTCAGGAGTGGAACAGGTCCCAGGCTCTCGAGCACAGACTCAAGAATTCCTCCTTCTTTGCTCGCTGTGTCGCCGGGCTGTCCCTTCCCTCCCCGAAAGGTCCGTTATAACGAATTCGCTCCGGACCCGAGCCGAGCGGTGGACTGCTACCGTCCTCATACTCGTTGCGGCTTCTCCTCCTGCTTGTGGACTGCATGCTAGGTTGATACTTGTGTGGAGTGAGACTGTCTTTGTGTCCAGCGCGAGGCGAAGGAGGAGTTGGGGGTTGATGACCACCATAGTGAACAATTTTCGGCAAGAGGTCCTCTCGCCCCCCGGTCATTTCGTGCACAGCTTCCTCTGCCGATCGGTACTCCCTAGGTCGATCGAAATTGTGCGACTGAGGCTGGGAGGTCGGGTGAGCTGTTTGCGGAGGGAATCCTGGCGATGGCAGAGGAGGACCGTGGCTTTGAGATGGAGTTGAGTTTGCATGGAGAAAAGGTGGTCGACCAGGACCAGGATGGAGCTCGTTAGCCCCAAAGACATCGGCAATAGGGGGCAACCGGTTGGTGGTCTGTATGGCAGGGACGTGATGGATATGTGAGTTTTGTGCCAGGTTGTGCGGTTGATTGTTAACCTGCCTCGAGACAGGAGCAGGGTCGTGCCGACCGGTGAAAGTCTGGTTCAATGGTGCAGACTGTATGACCCTTTCATTGGCAAATCGCTCAGCGGGAGGAGGAACAATCGATAGACCTGGTGGTGGTCTCTTCTTCGAACCCGCCACGGTGCTCTTGCTGGATGTTGGGCCGGGCGCTTCGCCATTCTTTCCTGACTCTGGTGCATCGCCGCGAGCCGACTTAAGGAGTCTTGCCTGGATGATTGATCGTTGTTGGTCTCGCACAGATATGCTTCGTTCGAGCTGTTCTCGCATGGCAGGATCTTGGGTTTGGAAACCAGGTGACAAACAGGCCAACCCGACATCATGCAAGACCAGACCATCCCTTGCAGTCAGTGGTGTTGCAGAAGGCCGCGAATTCAGGCCGGTCGAGATTGAGGTATTTGTATTCAAATCCAACTTCTTTGGGCGGTGGCGAGTGCTCGCCTGGAGCGAAGGAGAGGTCGGTGGCTCTTTCTTCACAATAATCTTTGGATTTCCGGCGCTCCTACTGCTTGGTGGGAAGATAATCAGCTCTCTCGTGGCATGGAACGTGGGTTTCGAAGCAACTTACGATCTGGGGGACCTTTTCCCGTCCGAGGGTGTCCTCTCGTTGGGATTCATGCCACCACTCATTTCGGAGACCATCACCATATCTGCATTCCTGTCCTTTGGGTGCGAATTACTCGAAGGAGCCAACGGCGGATATGTTCTAGGGCTCGGATTTCGGTCGAGGGGTGGGAGCGCAGCAATTGCTGCTGGAGCTACAGCAGTCGACATGACGAGGCCGACCGTCTGAAACTGGGTGCAGAGGGGCCTGAGCACTCAAGTCGCACAGATATCCTCTTCAGAACAGCAGTGAGCCAGCTCTTCTTCTCAGTGATAAAGACTCGTAGCTTCAAGCTTCCTTGCCTATTGTCGATTGTGAAGGCGTCGGAGACGGGCCGAAAAAATTATAATTGGACGCTAAACGAATGGCCTCGCCAGCAAGCAGCGCGAGATAGATGGCGGCGATTTGACGGCAAGCCGAGCACAACCCTGAGAGTAGCGAACGACCGTGACGGCGACAAAAAGATCGAGAGGCGACTTGAGATGTTTTGTGAGGCGGAATGGTAGGGAACGGGATGAGCAAGCAACGAGCGGCTAGGTCGTGTTGAAAACAGACCTCGCAGATGTAGGCGACGGATGAAAGAGGGAAGGGGGAAAAGGAAAGGATACGAGCACAAGTGCAATTGGGAGATGGAAATGGGAAAAGGTGGGCGGCGCAGGGAGGGGAAGGGAGAGCAAATGGAACGCGCAGAACTCCAGGAGGACCCAAGGAGGGCTCCAAGGGCCCCCAAGGACACCCGCAAACGAGAGACAAGACACTGGTCGAGTCTCGCGAGTCTCGTTGGGTTCACCCTAGGGATTCAGAATCGGGGTGTGGAACAGATGAGATCCAAGCCCCTAGCCTCGACTCAGGTTAGGTCCACCCGCCTGAGCCAGGGGACAACGTCCAGGAGTGGCTCCCACTGGCCCCGGGTGGCTCTGGGTGGCTCTGGGTGGGCTGCGGTGGGCTGCGGTGGCACTGGGGTTCCAAGAACCAACTGTCAGAGCTTCTCTTCCACCTGCCATGTGTCTGCGCAGATTGTGGCCGTTAAGCCGAGTCTGGGCTAGCGATGAATAACCAGAAGTTTCATGGGCGCCATCGAGGGCCTTTCCAGGGGACATGCATCTGACACGCAGCACCCACCAGCACCAAACCTGTGAGTTTAGGGCGCGCCCAGCAGAGCCTACGATGTAGCCTGATTCACTCTGGGTCACTCCCCTTCCATCATCGGCCTCTGCGGCCTGATGGCCCTATGACTTTGCTCGTGCTCTGACTCGGCCAACGATCAAATCGAGATATTCACTTCCCCCATCCTGCTGCCACCCATGGCTCCATCCAAACCCGTTCATGTTTCGGACTTCACTAGTTCGTCCTCTAGTCAGCTAACACACGCGGGAACCTCTCGGATACGACAGCTAAGCGATCTCATTCGACTCAGAGACTAAGCTTAAAGGCTTGCTTCGCGCTCCTGGGGCCTCTCGTTTTGCCCCCCCGTGCGGCAAATCGTGTTTCATATCCCGAAGTTTTGCGTCAACATTTATTGTTGCCATGGGCTTCAAGTTTGTGGGTTTGGTCGCCTTTCACTGTTTGGCTTTCGCACCGGTCCCCCGCAGAACTCACGTTTGAGTAGTGGACGCAAACGATCTCGACCTCGAGTTGCGAATGCTATCCCGACCGGTTTTGTCACATCTTGGTCGCAAAGAGGAGAGACTCGAGCGAGCGCCAACTGATCTAGGAAGGGATCCGGAAGTTCGGATTCACACGAGCAGCATTAGGTCCAACATCAGCCTCTGACGAATGCATGTCACACGTTGCAATCGGATCCAAGTCCCCAGCAAGGATGTGGACCATCGCTCAATTCAGAGGAGGACATGCAGCTTACCGCCCGCCAAACAGGCCCTAGGCTACATTTGATGGGGACTAGAGGCCTCATGAGTATTCTAGCTTTCTGAGTTCGAAGCGAAGGTTACTCAGGCTGCATTTTCCATTTTCCAGATGCATCGACAGGCTCAATAGCTTCTCAACCGGAGCCTAGCAGCAGCCGCAGAAGTTTCATTCCCAGTAGCACATTCAACTGCTCAGTGCCATGGGGGTCCGACACCTGAATATCCAGAACGGGCCACTCCATACCATAACTAATTTTACCAGAAATAGGCCACTGCGCGGAGAAAGGATTCCCTAGTGAATCAGAAGATGATGGTGAAACGCCTCTAGTGGTCGATCGTGCTACGGCTGAACAAAGAGCGACAGCCACCACGATGGATCTTAATGGAGGTCTCCAAGATTTGAGTGGCACTTGTCAGAGCACGCTCTTGGTCCTGCACACCTTCAGCATTATTGTTGCGAGAAAAAGGTCCCCGTGATCATTGTCCTACATGACTTGTGTCAAAAACTTCCCATCTTCCGAAGGCCAGCCATTTCATAATTGGGCATCTTTTCTCCCACGGGCCACCGGTGGTCTCACATCTCGCTAGTTTCAGCCGTCGTATTGTCCAATTCCAACTGCCCCTACCTGAACGCCACGAGGGAAGCCAATCGTGGCGCCCAGATCAGCGAATGACGAGGTGCCTTGAAACGCCCGCACAAGGCTAATGACTGTTTTTGGCGGCCAAGCAGCCTCCTTGTCTCGCTTCGGGTTTAGGAACGGTCGCTCGAGATCATGTTATCGTTGAAACTTGACAGGACTATCATATTGTGCAGCTTGTGTCAACACAAGAGTGGATTTATTGCGTTTCCCGCGTGTGTCGCGTGGCACAGACACTGGAGAAGCCCTCGATAAGACATCCTTGTTGTCCCACCTTGATCGCTAGTTTACTGACGCCATTGCTTCGAAGACGCCCGTTATGGATGTCTATTTGCAGCTTCTAATACCTGCAAGCATCATCGGAAAAGGGATCCTCCACCTTACCTTTCCCTTCTTCATGCCTCGGTACGTTCTCATGCGTCGGCGTTCTCGCAACAGCAATGTCTGGAGAGCACTACCATGAGCAAGAAACAGCACCAAGCTTTTTACCAGGTCACAAGTGCAGCTGCTGGCGTACTGTGAAAGTCCAAAGGATAGGGCAATCAAGATCGCCTTATCAACATGTGTCCTTGCCAGGAAAAAAGCCATTGCGACCATTTATGAGACCTTGCTTGGAAAGGGCCATATCTCCCGGGCGGTCACTTCTTCACCATATACAGGACAAGTCTCATGGTGGCTTTTCACGTCTGATCTAAATCCCTGGTGCTTCCTTGCACAGCGGCCCATGACTGTGAGCGTTTCGTGCCAGCTCTGGGTTGGTCCATTCAATGTGGCTTGAAAAGGACGTCTTGCCGGATCGCCTATGTCTGATGGTCCACGGCCGCGGCGGTCGTCATGCTTCCTTGATGAAAGCTCGCATTGAAACAAGTCTTGACACCCATCTAGCCCTACCGCTTACTCTCTGAATTGGTGGTGAGGAGGGAATTCATGACACTGCGTTGCACAGAAGCTCATAGATTTGTTCGCTGCAGCACCTGCGCATCCCAAGCGACCCTTGCACTTTGAGTGAGACTTCCCTTCTGGGAGACACCACTGTGGCTGTATTTGCGGGTCTGTAGGTGGACCGACAACAGTCAAAGGCAGCGTCTTCATGGTATGAGACCACTGTCGGACCATTTGCTCATATTTCGTTTGCTTTGTTTCTATGCGATCTCAAAGATCTCCAACTGTGTCGCCACTGGACTTTTCGGCCGAAGCCATTACGTATGGCGACAAATGTTGGGAAACAATGTTGTTCTCGTTCGTCAAACATACCATCAACAGTAGTAGATCCTCGACAAGGCAGTAAATTTGAAGAAAAGACGCCGAGGTGTTGGAGCTCATCGTTTACTCGGTACATTCCACTGGAATTCACTGCAGCCTCGCTAGTCTGGTCTATTCCTGATTGGGCAATTGCCTCTGGATGTTTCTTGGCAGCTAGACCTGTTCCGAGACCTTGAAGATTTTATATCAATTGTCGCCTCTTTATCCCGCCGACAACCGTCTTTCACAAGCATTTGTTCGAGAAAACCGTCTACTCAGATCAAAAATGGCAGAGGTTCCAGAAGATGATGTGACCGAGACTGAGGTTGAAGAAGACCCAGTGAACGATCCCGAGTATGTCGAGGACTTGCTGTTGCGCGGTGTCAAGAAGTTGGTCGTGGTAAGTCTAGAGGCGAACGGAAATTCTTTTTCAGGGAGGCGGGTTCTTATTTGAAAAAAACAAGGTCTTTGACCTATGATTCTGATACCCTCGGTGCTATAGCTTCCTGGTGCATCCTCGCACGCTGCATCATTCCAATTCGAGAAAGAAGATCACACGATGGGCAATGCCCTGCGGTATTTTGTTAACAAGAAGTATGGTCTCCGTAAACCGCTGAGAAATTCTTGACTATAACATGGACTGATCTTGACAGCCCCGATGTGGAATTCTGTGGTTATACCATCCCACACCCTTCCGAGACCAAAATGAACATCCGGATCCAGACTTGGGGTGAGTGATTCCTTCTCATGGTATTGCCATCCTTGAACACACCCAATTCTGACCCAAATTAGAGGATACCGAGACAACAGCAGTCGACGCACTCAGAAAAGGCCTGTTAGACATGGTCGCTGCTTGTGAAGTGGTGTCGAAGAAATTCAAGGCGGCGCGAAACGAATTCAATGCTTCAAACTCATGACCATTTTACCACGAAAAGTCAGGTCAGGCTGTCTGGGAGACAGGATCTTGCATTTGGAAAGGCGCCCGGAGTGTCGGCTTTATTTTGCTCTTTTTCTTTCTAGCTATGTACAATTTGCTTCGACGCTACTGCCGAGATGGGCATTTGCATCAATTCCGGCCCTAGAAAGAAGAAAGAGTTAGCCAGCAGGAATAGCCTCATTCGCTGTACAGCATCGCTTGATGCATACCTCAAGGAAACCCTGGATGAAATTCTTCGGCAGTCTCGCGTTCTCATCTTCGTCCACCCGAAAGTACTTCATGACGTGGGTGTACTGTTTCCAGTAGTTCAACATTTCCTGCGGATTGTGAACACCCGTCTCGTCAGTATTTGCATGCCCATTACGCGGAAATCTTAGTAACCCACTTGAAACTCTGCATGACTCTGTCGAAGCAGCACGTCGACTGCCTGTACGTTGTTGACATATCTGTGCTTCTCGAATTCTTCTCTGACTTTTGTGCGGATTCTCGAGACCGGCATGTTTAGGGAGTAGAGCTGCTGGATCTCAGGTCCCTGCATTTTATAAAATCCTCTCTTGTTAGCCCAAACCCATCCCTCTTCTCAGTGCCAGCAAGGGTGTAGTGTTGGTAAGTGTTGGCCTACCGCTCTCAGCCATTCTCGATAAGACTTTAGGACTCGCCGTCGCGCGTCGGACCAGTTGATGGCTGTCGTCGTCCGGTCAGTGAATTCTCGCAGGTTAAAAATGGACTGGAATTCGGGGATTGGGCAAAACGTACAGGAACGTGACCGTTGGGCCAGATATGTGGGATTGATGACCATCTTGAGCTTTTCAATTCTCACATAGGAAGGTCGGCAGAGAGACTTGGACGGTCCAGATGTCTGGAATGCTGCGGACTCAAGCGACGTCGAGGTTGCGGGTTCCCTAGCTCCAAGCTCCGGCTGCGGCAGCGTCACCTTTTCCACTCGTGTTTGCTCCGCAGATCTCAATGTCTGCAACAAAAGAGTCTAAGCCTGTTTTGTATAGCGCTAGTCTATACTAGGTGTGAGGTTACTGCCGCCTTTGCTGAGAGGTATTTAATGGAGCTCGTGCTGCAAGGCTGGACCTCGTTGTCTTTTGGACCGATCGAGCAGACTGTTCTTTGCAGTTTATCATTGGAGCACCTTCATGAATTCGTGCTCTTCGTGGACGGTTTTTGTTAACTGCAGCGACATCCAGAGCGAGCCTAACAGTCACGTGTCGCCTGCATGAGGCGGAGGCCAAAAGCAGCGTCCAGTGGCTCCGCTTTTGGCAAGAGTCAGATAAAACGGATTTACTAGCTTTTTCTTTCTTGACTGTCACTTCTAAACAGTACCTATACAGACAGGTCAAAATGGGTTCAATAGAACGAATCATACCGGTAGCATTGCCGCGGCGAACGCACACACTCTCGCGCATCACCAACGAGACCAAAATCCAGGTTTCACTGTCTCTGGATGGAGGCCCACTTCTCGCCTACGAAGACTCCCAGCATTTCCCATCATCGATATCTTCAGCTCAGAAACAGTCACATCCCGACGTCCTAATCCCTTTGCCCACGTCACATCATGCGACACAGATCACCTCCACGCAGCAAATAGCCATATCCACGGGGATTGGATTTCTGGATCACATGCTGCACGCGTTGGCAAAACATGGAGGTTGGTCTCTGGCCATCCGAGCAAGCGGTGATTTGATCATCGACGACCACCACACCGCCGAGGACGTCTTCCTGGCGGTCGGCTCTGCGTTCAACGCCGCGCTGGGAAAACGGACATCTCTCGTCCGCTTCGGTCGCGGTGACGCGCCCCTCGACGAGGCGCTGTCGTGGGCCGTCATCGACCTCTCCAACCGACCGTACAGTGTGATTGACTTTGGATTCACCCGCGAGAAGATTGGTGATCTCAGTACCGAGATGCTCACCCATGGCCTCGAGAGTTTTGCCCAGGCCGCCAGTGTCACCTTGCATGTCAAGTGTGTCTATGGAAGCAACAACCACCACAGAGCAGAAAGCGCTTTCAAGGCGCTTGCCGTCGCTTGCAGGCAAGCTTGCGAGAGGAGAGCCGAGGGGGCAGTGGGCAGTGGAGATGTGACGAGCACAAAAGGCGTGCTTGGATCGAGTGTGACGGGGTAGAATTGATGAATCGATGGATACAGCGAGTTTCATTTCTCGTGATTGTCCACTTCCGGCACGCTTATAGCACAAATGCGAGTTGACCGGAAATCTCGCCCACCAAAACAATCTCGCGTGCTGCTTTGTAGCACCAGGTCATACAGACGACAAGCTCAAGCAGACCCATGATGTTGCAACACAACCCCCGCCGAGTGGCTGATTCCATTTCCCCGTACTGTGAGACCTGATGATAGAACGCCGAACAATACCAATCTCTTTGCAAATCATGAAGTCATGCCAGCTGAACGCATTCGCTCAACCCAAGCCGCCCCAAGCGCCTCGGATCCTCCTCGCTAATTGAATATCCTTCTGCATGATCGTAACTCGCTTCGCATGTATCGCGCACAAATTTGTGTCTTCGAATAGGTGCACAAGGAACGCTTCGCTCGCTTCCTGCAGGGCCTGGATCGCTTGACTTTGCCACCGCAGGTCTTGCGCTGCGTGGTATGGTAGGACAGACATGGCGATTTCTCGGACCAGACGAGCGAAAGGGAGTTTCAGGATCAACAGGTCGGTTGATTGCTGGTATCTTCGGATTTCTCTGAGCGCGAGTGTTCCAGGTTTATATCTTCGCGGCCTTCTTACGGGTACGGGGTCACCAGCTGCCAATTGCCGTCAGAATCTTGGGGCTGTACAGTTAACATGCCGGTCTTGGAACTTACGTTGTGCGCGAAGCCGTTTGCCTCCTACCGTCCTGGATGGCGGGTTCACTCGCTGTGCTTGTCCTCTTTTCGGGGTAGAACCCCCTGAGCGCCTCCGGACACTCTTTGTCTGAGCCATATGTATAACTTATTGCACTGTAGACTGGGTCCTGAACCGATGGAAGGGAAATAGTGACCTCGAAGGTGGGGAATCGCGTGGGTGGACGGGCAGGTATCAGATGGTTCTGGAGGATGGCAGAGCTGACTGCATTTGAATCAGAGTTTACTGACTGCAGGCCGGACACAATACTTCACGGTGACTGGGTTGAAACCCAACAGAAATATGTCAAGTTCCAGATGAAATGGATGCCGCGGGCACATGAAGGTCGCGTCGCTCGCCATTGAATTATGTACATTCTCCGCGCGTTAGACCCACTTTGGGTAACAGAGCCTCTTGCCGCTTTGCCGTAGGGTCGCTTTACCTGCCCAGTTCGTGGCCGTCTCTTTGTTCGGAGCCATGCTAGCCGTAGTTGCTGTGGTTCGACCTCATTCCATACACCATCATCCCACGCCCCCAGTGAAGCCTGGTCGACCCTCCGCCTCCTACGTCCTTGATGAGCATGTCTCATTCCCTCTGAAAGAGGCCACCTAACCACTTGACCTCTTCACCGCTACATGAACCTTTCCTTTCCCATATTGTCTCCGATCCCGCCTGCAGACAACTTCTACCATGACTACTCCGATCTGCGCTCTCCGATCCTGACTCAGTCCGTCCTATCGCCTGTCTACACTATCGTCCAGAGCCCGGAGTTCCTCTCAGACTTCTCTCGTACCATCCTTCCCTTTTTTGATCTCATACCTTGGATAATGGCCGCGATACTGGGGGGTGGAGGTGAAGATGGCCTTGGTCAGCTTGGGCAGTTTCCCCTCGAACAGTGGTTCTTTGAGATGCCGCCATGCACCCGGTGGTGGACGACCGCAACAGTAATTACATCTGTTTTGCTGCAGTGCAAAGTCATTACACCCTTCCAGTTGTTTTATTCGTGGCGCGCAGTTTACTACAAGTCGCAGGTGGGTGTTTATATCCCCGTGAACTAATCGAGCACTTGCTGATTCTCCCAGTATTGGCGACTATTAACCACGTTCATATACTTTGGTCCGCCGTCACTGGACCTGGCCTTCCACGTCTTCTTCCTTCAGCGATATTCTCGATTGTTAGAACAAGGCTCCGGCCCCTCCCCTGCGGTCTTCTCTTGGCTGCTACTATACGCATGCACCTCACTGCTGGCCCTGAGCTCGCTTACCACCTCCATACCATTCCTGGGCTCAGCACTATCAAGCACTCTTGTATACATCTGGTCACGACGTAATCCCGACACCCGACTGAGTTTCCTCGGCGTCCTCGTCTTCACCGCTCCTTATCTCCCTTGGGTTTTGATGGCGTTTCACATGTTTATGCACGGCAGCATTCCCAAGGACGAGATTCTTGGTGTGATCGTTGGCCATGTCTATTATTTCTTCGCGGATGTTTGGCCTGGTTTGCATGATGGCCAACGACCGATGGATCCTCCTGATTTCTGGGTTCGCTTGTGGGAGGGTCGACGAGGAGAAACTGGTGTTCGAAACATTGATGGTGATGTTGCTGCCGCAGCTGCTCGGCCGGGCGAAGTACGGTGATTACGAGCGAGACCTTGGTTTGACCAACTTCGAATTTTTCGACCTGTTGCGGCCAGGATGATGCCGACAATAGAACCTGGACCGAGATCTGCACATAGACACCGCAAAACAAAATAGATCTGTCATTACTGAAGAAGTCCAAGTTCATCTGGATATGAATATCAACATATCATTTTGGTGGATTTCTATCTGAATAACCTCGACTGTGCCTCAAAAACCGGACCCGTTGGCGCGCCAGACCTCGGCATTACTGGCGGTGCCCATGATCCTCAATGCTGCTCCAGTCCATCTTCGACAGCTCGGCGACTCTGCAGCTCTTTGCAAATGATGCTCCATCAGTGTGCCCCGGACTGTTGGCCGGAAGCCTGCGCAAAGATGTTTCAAAGAACCATGACGGGACACTTCACTGGGATGAGAGAGAATCACATGATACCGCGCCGCTGGCTTCGCTGCACAAGGCTGATACATTTCGATCTATGGCAGATCAACCCGAAAGCCGCAGCATCAGGGTAGCGGATCAGGTTGATCAATTTCCTCGACCGCTGATCGGATCATTGCGCTCTGCTGCTGCGCTCTGCGATCATCCTTTGGCAGCGTGTAAGGGGTGGCTTTCCAAGGCGATGATTACAGCCGATACGCCTTGTACCAAAGTTTTCCAAACTCTGGGATCTGCCACAATGCTGCAGAGTCTTGAACTGTTGATCAACATCGGCAACAGTAAAACCCAAAAATCGAAGGCTGAGTGGGCGTCCCCGTCCTTTGAACCGAAATTTTGAAAAATACGACCCACATGGCGAGCGAGATACACGGGTTCCATCAAAACACCCCAGAACCGGACGATCCATGCTATACCAAGGTTTGGTTTTTCCTGGTTGCTGCGACTTTCCATCGGCTCGGCTGTGCACCAGACTTTCTCCCTTGGACGCAACATGGGATCACGTCTGCTGATAGCCAATCCCTTTCCTGAAGTCGCCACTGGGTTGATCTCAAGCCAGGGCAATTGTGTACAAATACGAGCTCTGTCCACGGATAATCTGCAATATCTTCTTCCTTCTTTCCATATTCTCATTCCTTCTCTTGCAGGGCCTCTGCACTTTGTCTCTCCTTCTCTCTACACCATTTTATCCTCCTCTTGGAGTCCTGCCGTTTCCTCCTCCTTTGCCCTGTGCTTGTGCCCTGCTGCTTTGCTTCGTTGCATTGCCTTGTGCCTTGCCCCTTTCCCTACGCTTGAGCCCCTGTCGCTTTGCCTTGTGCATGTGCCCCCTGTCGCTTTGCCCTGTGCATGTGCCCTGTTGCTTTGCTTCGTTGCATTGCCTTGTGCCTTGCCCTGTCGCATTGCCTCGAGTGTGCCTTGCCCTGTCGCATTGCCTTGAGTGCCTTGCCTTTGCCTCTTGGTCCCCTCCTCCAAACCTCCGACCACCTCTCCTTACAATCAACCACCTATTCTTATCCTCCAGACCTACAACCTCTCCTGGACGCCTACACATCCCTACCACCAACCACCTATTCTTACCATCTCCTCACATATCCTTACCACCACCTATTCTTATTCACACCTATTCTTACCTCCTCCCTTCTATCCTTACCTCCCCATTATTCTTATCTCCACACCTATTCTTATCACCAGAAAGCAGTTTTCTGTTTTCAACATTGTGTGTGTCTCTCTTGACCACCAATCTTTTGTTCACACTTTTGTGTCTACGGCCTTACACTACCGCCACTGACGCAAACATGACTCCTTTTCATCATTGTTTTGCCTTGTTGCAAAGCATTGGAGAAGAAGCTTCCTCTCTTGTTGCAGGTCCCTTGGTGTTAAAGAGAGGAAACGGAGTGTATAAGCGTGAGTCACGGAGTCCGAGTGGGAGTCAAGAGAAGAGTGATGGCGGTTCTTGGGTGCTGGCTGGCTAGCTTGCTATGAGTGGTAACTCCGTCCATCACTTTATTGACATTATTCCAACGACAGGGGGCATACATAGATAGGTACATACTATAGACTTTCCATTCTGATGTCCCCGACTCATCACGAATGAATCCCACCCACTCACTCGTTCGAAGAATCAGAAATCACATCTCCATTCCCCGAGTCTAACACACCTCAAACTCAACCTCGCCTCACTGCAGCCGGTACCGCCCGCCCACTATTGTTCAGGCCCATCTCAAAGGCTGTGCAAAAGCACCCGCCGCTGGAACATTGGCCAGAGCTTTGCCAGACACTGCTTAAAGTATTTTTGCTACAGGTATGCAACCTAGATTGGGGGCGGTGGGAACTACTCGATATGCAATGGCATCCATGTACCTGTTGAGATCTAGGGCAGCAAATAATCTGTAAAAGGACATTAGAATCGGAAATGCACATTTACTACTCAACTCGTGTTCCTTCCTCTGCTCTATGGAACCTATGGAGCGCAAGCAAGAGCGAATGTGGGAAATGGGCGCGTCTATCTGCCTTGCTGCTTTGCGAGATGAAGAAACATTAATCCGCTTGTCAATTCGTGCATGAAAGCTTTTCAGCCGAAACCTGGTCTTCCTTACTTGTCATCCTATCATGCATAACATTCACCTGTTATCCGGTCTGTCGTTGTTGGTATCATGATCACATCCGCTCAACCAGGAGCACGTCATGCAGCTGCAAGATCGTCGACGCAAAGCTTTACTTGAAGACTTTGCCATCAGCCCACTCGTATGTCTTGCCATTGACCTCGATAGGCTTGTCCCAAGCCCATTGGTTCTCAAGGAATTCCTTGTCTTCAGGCTTGCTGGGGTCAAGCTTGGTGAACTCGTAGCTCTCCCAGTCTGGGGCGACGTCGAATGCGGGCAAAGCTTCGTCACCACGAACCATGAAGGCGCCCTGGATGACTGAGTCATTGGCCTGGCCGTACACGGAAGCGGCACCAAAGAGGTATTTGCGGGAGGCCTCAAGGCGGTTGAAGAATCCACCTATTGAAACAGTTAGCTATATGACTAAGTCTTGGGCGCAGGGAAAAACTTACCGATGAGGTTGGAAGACATGAAAGTCAGTGTCAACTCGTCGTTGTACTTGTAATCGATCTTCCACAACGAGTACTCATCTGGCTTGTAGTGCTCCCAGAACCAAGGTAGCGCCACCGATCGAGTATCCTCATTGGAATACTTTCTCTTCCAGTCATCGAGAATAAGAGTCGGCTTGGGTAGTGCCTCGAGAGGATGTTTAGCTTTGACCTCTGGTTTGGCCTCTTCCTCTTCCTCTGGTTCCTCCTCGGCTTTCTTCTCGGCCTTCTTCTCAGGTGCAGCAGCCGGAGCCTTGGCTGGCTTCGCTTCCTTCTTGGGCGGGGTGTACTTCACGGCCTCTTCAATCATGATTGGCTCGGCAACAATGGCCTTCCAGATGGGCTGCTTGGTGACGGTCTCAAACCAACGCGTGGTGTTAGGGTTCTCTGCACGCCATTCCTTGTCGAGGACGTATTGGAAACCACGAGACATTTGCGAGGTCACGTAAAGGTCTGCAAGAGTGATGCGCTCTCCAACCAAAAAGGTGTGGACGAGAAAGTGTTGTTCGAGAGCATGGACAGCATCAGAAGCAAGCTTCTTGTGGTCATCAACCGACTTCTTGTTGTAGGCAACTTTGCCAATCAAGGGGCTAAACCATCCAGAGAGGTTGGGGAGGATTTCGCTGTTGGAGAAGGACATCCATCGCACAATGGAAGCATAGTCTTGCTTGGTCTTTCCAAGGAGAGTGGTCTTGTCGTTCTGCGAGGCGACTGCGATTGATCGTTAGTGGGACTGCTCCATGTTCATGGTTTGGTCAGGGGCACAAAACAAGGGTTTGCAACATAGTCTCTCAGAGTAAAATGTAGTCAACAAGCGTTGTTCAGACAGGGATAACTGAATTGATAATATGGCTCATCTTTGAGGGCAAGAAATGACCAAAGAATATGGCATTGCGGGGCAAGACTCACAGTAGATGGCAATGGCAATGGACTCGGTCAAGATGAAGCCATTGGCGCCAACGAAGGTAGGAATCCGTGAGAGAGGGTTCAATTTGCGATACTCAGGATCTGTGACGGGGGTCCTGGTCTCAACGAGTTCGATGTCAAGATTGTTCTCCTTTGCGACCGCCAGGAGGACGGTGCTGCGGGCATTCTCCTATGGGTGAAGTCAGTAAGGCTTGAGTCTCGGTAGATGTAGATTCCCGGGGTGCTTACCTTGTAGCCGTAGAGCTTTCCGAACGACATCTTGAGACTGTGTTACAATACGCCGTGGGGAGAAAACAGGGACTGCTGGTGGGAGATGGGAAGTTATCGTGAAGCAAGTGAAATTCAGTCACAACAAATTTTTGAGGTCAGTCACAGTTCCCGCTTTTTGCGGCGCAGGCAGTGGCAGGCTCTTGAAAAGGCTTGGCGGAATGCGTGCCCGAAGCCCAACTTGAAGCGCAAGCTCCAACCTCACAGCTTCTTCGTTCAGGGTCCCATTCGATTCCCGCTGGAATTTCCCAAGCAATCGATTCGGAAATCATGATCTCTCACAGGTGACAATCGCCTCTCATTGAACATGGCGCGACCTTCAGCGCGGGCATTGCCGTCCACCATCTCGTTGATGTGTCGCCAATGTCGACTTCACGACAAAATTCAATTGACAGCTCATCGTCAATGGGCCCAGCCTCTCGGACGGCACCAGAGCTTTTCTACGACAAAGTATTCCGCCGCAGAGGTTCAAATCCGTGCTGCGCCCGAGATAGACCTTGATGACTCGACGTCTGTTCCTGCTCGAATACTTCCACGGTCTCCCTCCTATTTCACAGCCTCCCCAGTCTTCAACGACCACCTATTACTGTTACAATCACTTGTCAAGAAACATGCATCACTACCCACAGCTCCTCCAGACCAGATACTGCGGCCTGCTTGGCTGAAACTGAATCAATATCGAAGCTCGACAGGCGAACAGGTGGCTGCGTCAAAGTATTCAAAAGTGCTGGTGCTCTTGACGCGATTAAACAAGATCCATCCCAGATATTGTCCCAAGGAAGTCAGACAAATACTGTCACGATTCCGACGCCCCGGTTCGGAAGAGATACAAAAGGCAAAGCCGGGCAAAATCGACGAGTATGGCAGGTCCGTGGGTATAGGACGAAGGAAAGAGTCTTCAGCGAAGGTGTATCTGGTGGAAGGTACAGGAGACGTATTGGTCAACGGGCGCAGCATCATACAGGCATTCCCACGGCCCCACGATCGAGAGAGCGCACTTTGGGCTTTGAAGATCACACAAAGAATGGACAAGTACAATGTCTTTGCAATGGTATCCGGAGGGGGGATTACTGGTCAGGCCGAGTCAATCACATTGGCTCTCGCCAAGGCTCTACTGGTACACGAACCAGCTTTGAAGCCAGCTCTGCGACGAGGTAAGCGAAAGTTTGTTCCGTCTGTGTTCGCTCTCAGTCTCTAATTCTCAATCCAGCCGGCTGTGTTACTTCGGATCCCAGACGCGTCGAACGAAAGAAGCCCGGTCGACTCAAGGCACGCAAGAAGCCAGCTTGGGTCAAACGGTGAGATGTCGAGGTACGCTCATGGTACTCGTTTGTACATCAGTGTATCAGTGCCCCGGGTATACCAGAGGTTAGCAGAGATCCAGGTCAGAGCCTTGTGCAACTGGATGACGATCGTCTCGCCTGCAGATGGCAAGAGGTGGTGGGCTTGAATCTGTGGTAATTGCTATGGTTTCAATCTGGGGGAATCTTTGGTTCGTGGCTCCTCGAGGGAGGAACATGTAATTCTGACTTGGATTTTCATGGTACGGGACTACGACTCGACATGCTGCATGATGGAATTGGGTGCCAAACCATTGAATCGGCGTTGCAAGACCTCGTCAGCCCTGTAGGCAGAGTAACACAGACACGACTCCGGGCAGATAGCCAGATGGATTGTGTCGATTAGCGCGGTATTGACGTTGGCGGCCCTCACGTGCCTCGATTCTGATACAATGAGCCATATTCCAAGGTTGGGTGTTTTGATCCCAGCATGTCGCGTCGCACCAAGTCATCTCACTCATCTTAATACGCTGGTTGCTCTTTGGATTTTGACTGCGCCAATCTCACAACAACCACAAGGAGCGTCTTGTCAACAGTCTCAACGCTCCTGCAAGCGAGATGTCAGATCTCCCAGTAAGTCACCCCGTGATATATCCTGCAGGCCACACCGTCATGGTGATCATCCCTAAGCGAGATGCCGGCAGATCCCTCTGCAAGTTTTCGGTGTGCTCAGTGCTGGGACCTTGACTTGCACATGTCGAAACA
Organism: Fonsecaea multimorphosa CBS 102226; assembly: GCF_000836435.1. Classification (NCBI taxonomy): domain Eukaryota; kingdom Fungi; phylum Ascomycota; class Eurotiomycetes; order Chaetothyriales; family Herpotrichiellaceae; genus Fonsecaea; species Fonsecaea multimorphosa. Next base: position 69,891 of record NW_015971665.1, on the reverse strand, counting down.
CCATGACTAGTCCCAGCCTAGCACCGCGCCCTGCATGGCACACGCAACTTTGCAAGATTGATTGACCAGTTTGCTTCCTTGTTCGGTGGAGCCGTTGTTGGAGAGGCTCATCATCCCAAGACTGCCTCGGAAGTCGTCTTCCAGAAGTGCGGTCCGACCAGTCTTTGACCTGAAACGCATGTCCAAAATCTGACGGGGGAGCTAGATGGGTACTGGGCAGTGTACTCGGTACCTACTTAGGTACCTACAGTTCGAAGCGCGGCATAAGCACCACGGGGAATCCGCCGAGTGCCCGCCAGCAATTCAAGGCTCGCTGATCGCCGTCGCATATGAGACTTCACGGCTCTAGCATTCAGAGGATGGAGAAAGTGCAGGACAAGGCCTTCCCCGACGGCTTTGGTGCAGCTCGCGTCCTGACACTGTACCGACTTGTTTGTGTTCGAGTGCGATACATGTCAAGAAGGACCGAGCCACAAAAGATATGAAACAGAGCGCTGAAACGCGCCCTCTAAGCCACACGCTAAACGAAGCCTCACTAACCTCCAGGATGGCCCAGCTCCATGCGGCTCGGAAATACACATCTAACAACCCCGCGAGAACAGTTGACGATGCCCATCGGCACTTACGACCACCGCGATGCCATGAACCCGTTTGGGCCATAACTCGGCCGCAAGCCCACATGTCGGAATGAGTTCAATCTTACGAATTTCCATAAGAAAATTTCGATGCTGCTGTCGGGTTGCGGAGATCTTTGGGAACCTAAACCACTCAAGGAACCAGGTGTGAAACATATGCATGCTGCAGGACTCCTTGTTTCCACTCCGCCGCCGTCGCACGGGTATGCCAATAACGCATCTGAAATTATGTCAAAGATATCATTGGCGTGACAGTCCGAGACCACCTTGTCGCGTCCGCGCAGATGCATACAACATGCAGGTCCAGCCTCAGGGACGAAATTGGAGCCAAAACAATCAGAGGACGCCTTCGTTCGTGCTGTTTGCGTGACTCGGAGATTGTTACCGAATACTGAGTTGGGAAGAAACAAAAAAACAAATCACTTTACGAGATGTGTGCTGTGAATACGAAGCGACCATGTGTACGGGAAGCAAACGTGGCTTCATCGACCATATGACAGGTCAGGCGTGGGGATTTACAATGCATCCATCTCTGACACAGGCGCATCACTCACACTTCACGGGCTCTGGCTGACAGCTTGCCAGATCTTTGGGTCGATGTTACCATTGTGGCCATCCGACTGGCTGATGGAGGCTCGGCTCGATAACGCCTCCAGATCGATGGGTGTCAGGTACACAACCGACATGTCTATGTCGGGATAGAAATGCATTGGGCCCTTGAACAAACGCCCTTGACTTGTTCAATCACAAATGTCGGACAACTGCCTTTGGTCATGAATTCATTATTGGGACGATTTCCAAGCCAGAGTAATGCTGACTACAACGGTACTACACAATGTGATGCTTTTCGGACTCCCCGTCCATTGCCTAAAAGTACCTCGGGGACTCCTTTCGCGACAGACGGAAGAGGCTCCGTCAGTTTACAAGCTCGCCTTTCCTCTCCACGACCGAGGTGTCATAACACTTGGTTGGGGTCGAGGATCTTGGCCGCAGATGTCATGTACGCTCAGCCAGGATACAATTCGAGCATTGTTCGAATCTTTAGAAACGGTGCCATCCGTCAAAGGGCGGTTGTACACCTGACCATCGGCTCCGGGTGACACAACACATCCCCGAGTTGGACTCGAAGGGCCTCTATAATAATTACCTGAGGATCAATCAGCGGCGCAAGAGCGTGCCCCGACACCTCATCAGCCGACTTGGTATATGCCATCACAGCTGAGGTTGAGCACTCTAAACTTGTCGTCTTGGTCAATGGCTGCTTCTAGAGCATCGTCTGGAGCCCTTCCCAGCTGCGGACAATCCAGGCCACGACGGGGCAACCAATCCTTATGCCTAGGATCAGCTGTGGTGCGGACGGTTTGAAAGACTTGAGCTCCAACCAGGTGTCATGCTCCCCCTGCTTAATGTTCCTCGGGCGCCACACTCTAAATCTCGCCTGGCGCTCCGGCAGGTGGGTGCCAGTGACAGACTAAGATGCAAGCCTCGTCAGACCAGTGGCTAGTCCGGCTCCCTTGCGCTTGATGAGAACGCCCCTCGGCCATTAGCGAACCCCTTGCAAAGGTCCTGGAACAAGATCCACTGGCGGGGTCGTCATGCCCATTCAGACGCATCTTTTGCCTGGTTTTGCCCATGGGTCATCCCATCCTGACGCTTGCGAGGGTGTCATCTTCGCGCATCCATGAACCTTGGGCAGCGTCGCCAATGCCCGCTGGGAGGTTGACAGCTTGGTTCTGAAGCCCTTCCTCCATTGCTCCAGCAGCGAACTGACCGGGCGGGAATTACCTGCAAAGCTTGAACCCGCCGCTGCCCAGAGGTGATCTCCAACCGGCTGGCCTCTTCGAAATGGAGCCTTTGGCACTCGCCCCCAGGCCGTGGTGGGCATCTCTGTCCTCCTGTGGCGCTGCCCACTTCAAAAGACTTTTTTCTTTGACACCTGGCAAGAAACGCCTTGCTTGCTCTGCTGGACCTTGGTGAAAAAAACGACATCACCGGCCGCGTTGGGAGGAGTTAACTTTGACGTACCAGGAACGAAGCGACCCATCGATTACTGCCATGCGGTATCTGCGCCATTCCCCATCCAAGTCTCCTTGGTTAAAGTGTTTATTATTGATTTGAGTCGTGCGCACTTTCGCCTGCCACGGCAGCTGCACCTCAGGCCTCTTTTTGTATATTGCATTCCTCCACAATTCCAAGGTACCTGGGTCTTCTTCTTTCTTATGCTACCGATCGCTCCTTCACTATTTCTTTCGTACGATCCTTTGCTCCATGTACTTGTATTCGTGCCTTGAACTTCGATCTATTCCGTCTACCCACCCTTCTGACGCCACTAACCCCCACTATCCTTCGACATACTCGTCCACACTGTCCGAACTCTTGGGCGCGAGAACGTTTTCTTCAGCTGTTGACACGGAGGAGCATATCCTGAGGTCATTTGCGACGTCTATGTGCGGCTGAAGTCGCCCTGAATTCATTTGTGCTTGACTCAACGACTTGCGCCGTGGACGCTCGAATCGAGAAAACCAGAACAGCGACCGAAGAACCAACCACGGACGGTCCTACCGCCGGTCCCTTCTAGACAGTCTTGGAGCAGGCGGCAATCCGAAACCGTTTTCGCACTTTTCTTGTCGATTCTTACAGGTCTTCACCCAGCTATAGAGGTGGCGTGTCAAATCTTTCCTTCAAATATCATTACTTCTCTTCGTCTGTAAGGACTGCCATCCCACGAGACCCGGCACACAGCTTTCTGCCGATATTACGATATCGACCTCCTGCCTCATTCCGCCCTGTATTGGTTGTATGAGGGACCGAAATCAGGCAAGGGGGAACGGAGAGGCATCCGTGGTCAAGGAGGAGGCTGTCCTTCCAGGTCCATCATATCACATCAGGGCATACGATTCTCAGAAGGCGCAAGACTGTTTCTGTCAACCTGGCGTCGACAGACGAGTCTGCTTTCCTTAAATGGACGGCAGTGACCGTCGGCGCACCCAGTATGGACCACCATACCAGTCACAAGCGCCATCGCGCCATCTACCAGGAGAAGCCATGGGACCACCCTCTGGGGATAGGTTTGCGCAGCCAGCAACGCCGGCGAGAACGGATATCGGCAGATCTTCAATGACGCGACCTTTTCTTTCCGGCTACACTGGCTACGGGTACCAAGACCCACAATATGGCAGCTCCCTGCAGAGCAGCAGCCCGATGCAAGGGGTCGAGATGCAATACTCACCTGCGTACCTGTCGCAGGCCTCCAGACAGCAGCAGGTACAAGCCTCTCCCTCCCAGCAACAGCACCAGCCGTATGCGCAGTACGCGGCTTCCTCTATGCTTCCGCCAGTGGGAGCACAGGCGCTCTATGAGAGCATCCCTTTCCAGCAGCGACAGACTGCGATCGAGGTAATGACAAGTCAATTCGCGATGCCTCAATATATGCAGCAGAGCGAACATACAGGGGCAACCCTCGGATCCGGTGCCGCTCAGTTCTTGACTTCTCAAGCTGAACAGAGCAGCTACAGTCATGTAGCAGCAACTCGGCCACCTCTGCCTCATCCTTATGCTCCTGGGCAAGTCGACTTCCCGGTCATGGAACAACAAGAGGCAGAAGCACCAGCTGTACTGAGCGGCGTTCAAGCAGCCCTAGGAGAGGGTCTGAGGGACTACCACCAGCAGCTCAGGGCCACTTTCGACGCGATTGTTGCAGGCAGAGTAACAGCAGCCAGCGAGAAATTGCTCGCTCTGACTCGGTGGCTAGTCAGCTCTGTTACTGCTTTGGGTAAGTTGCATCTGTGATGAGAGGGAGTGGAAACCGAAGCTAACTCTTTCCAGGTCTGCACCACGACGACGAGGCGAGACATACGGAGCGCGTCGAATTCTGGCGGGAATTGAACTTATGCTGGGAGGCGCTCGGACAAAGGCAGAAAGAAATCACAGAAGAAGCCCTGAGAACTAAGAGACCGCCTGTGGATATGCTCTCAGCCAACACCATGACAAGTTTGATGGACGACTTGGTGACTATGTGCGATCAATTGGAACAATACGGCCTCGTTGACTTCGAGATGGGCATCTGGGAGGAGCAAATTGTGCATATCTTCTCAGTCTGCCTCAATCTCCTGCCTCGCGGCGGACTCAAACGACGAGCCAGCGAGAGCCCGGGCTAGGAGTGAAGTCGCTCGCATCACCCTGATCTCTTCAGCCACGATTCTACGACACATTACGAATTGGAACTCTTTTCCTCTGTGGGCAACGGCATTTCATTACCTGATGAATTATACCTCGTTCTTTTCTTCATGATACATGAATTTGTACGACCAGGACGCTTTTTGGACTTGCATGATGTACGACTATGATTTGTGAGAACCGGTAATCCTGGCTCACAACAAAAAGCATTCCGAGGGGGGAAAAGTGCGGGAAACAGGAATGGCGGAATTTTACTTTTAGTTGGCCCTTACGATATTGTTTGCATGGCTCGATGCATGTAAAGGAGGAATATTCTGTACAATAGCTGCCGTCGACTTGGTCGGTACCATTTCGGGCTTTCTCAAGCATTTTCCTTGGGATGAAGAGAGAGTGGCGGATACTGAAGCATTGCAAGGCTCCTCACTGTGGTTGGAGGCAGATCCGCATGTTTTGTTTCCCATTCATAGGTGGCACCGAGTGGTGCGAGTGGTGCGATCGAGTGACGGTCCAGCCGCCAGGGACCAGTAGCTCTATCCTCACTTGAAGCAACGCTCGCTCTGACCATGGCCTGACTCCCGGCCTTCAGCATTGTCATTAGCTCTGAGAATCTAGCCTCACTTTGGCCTGGATGTTGTGTGTGGTGTCTCACTGTAAGACCCAATAAAAATACTCGGACAAGGAAGTGCTCGAAGATGTATATCTGTATTCACGATTTGATACGTAGGCAACAATAGACCCTTTTTGGCAGTCTCCCCACAGTCTCGGGCACTTTTATTGAGTCGACAGGAATCTCTTGCATAGGTAAAGCTGCCCTTGATCGTCGAAACCCGGATCCCTGTTTTCGCTTGCAGGGAGGCGTCACTTCCATGGAGCCTGCCCAAGGAACCGTGAGTCCGTAACTTCGGATGATCATCAACTAGCGACTCCTTGTTTCAGGTGACCGCTCACCGTGTTCTGGTCTCTTAAAAGGCCATCGAAAACAGAAGTGGAACGTCCTGCGTAGGTGTCGAGGTGTGGCGGTTGGGACTTGGCTGCGGCCTACTCCCGGCTGCGGCGTGGGTAAAGCAAGCGGGCATGCCAATCAGAGATCGTGTGATTGATGATTCGACTTGGATGGAGGAGAGCGAGCGAGCGAGCGAGCGAGTGAGTGAGCTAGGGAGAGTATCTGTGTCGAACATTTACAGTCTACAGTAAATACTCGTATGAAAGTTGTTCCGGAGTGAGGCACGAGTACTTGTATGATCAAGGCTTGAGGAACCATTTGACAGCTGCTGAGGTGTCTGTTACTGACACCATAACCGGCAAACTGTCAGGCCTCCAATCACTTATGCTCGAGTCTATCTATCTAGTTATGGATTTGGCGACGCCGTCACAAGACTCTTCTCCGCCTTTAACTCGTCGACTTGGAGCGCCAGCGACTTCTGGTACAGCTTTTCGCACTCGGGACGCTGGATCCTGCATACTTTACTTGTGCAGGGAGCGAGAGCTAGGTTATGGCAAGAGCCAGAACTCTACGAAGATTCGGCCGAAAGACAACGCCCATGTTGCTGTATATCACTTACCTGAATCTGGTCGCAAGGGCCAACCGTTCTTTGACGCATTGCACGAGGATCGTTCCGACAAACTCAACGTCTATCGTGAGCTGCCACTGAAATGTGAAGCCAGAGAGATCGTGGTGGATGAGGAAGGAAGGGGATCAGAGCAGGCTTCGAGCTGATACCGTCATATGGAGCCTGGGCTGGGAACCTCGTCGTGGCTTCTTCGACCCCAAGGAAGGAGCAGAGATTGGTCTTCCCGTGACCTTGAGCAGCATCGACAGCAAGAACAAAGGCTCGTCAGCACCTGCGAAGGGTGCTGTTCCCATTTCATCTCCGGTAGCACCGACAGACTTGACTCTTTCGGACCTTGATATGTAGGACGGCAAGATTCGAAAACTGTTCCCAGCAACCTGGCGAGGCTGGGACCAGACGGCCGCTGAACGGCAAGACTCTAACCGCACCTTTCCACATACACGATAGGTCTTTGTTGCTTCATCATCCCGGCCAAGCCACTTTGCGAGGAACGACCGCACGCTCGCAACTGCTGGCTTCATATCCTCTGGTCAGGCGGTCGCTACATCACAAACTGGCACGATTAAGAACTGGTTCGGGAAGTATTTTAAGCCCTAGATCGCGTCCGACTGGAAGGGTGTCGTGGAACGGTCCCTGAGGAACACGGAGAGCGCGCTGCAGGGGAAAGAAAACTAGGTCCAGACAGGCTGATTCCATCAGGCTGGCAGTTCGTACCCGGCCGGGAAGGTGAGCTGATGGGACGGGCAACACCTTTTGTCCTGCACGATCGGCTTGAATGGATCAATCAACTAACTGATCAAGTGTCTCTGGGAAGGGCCCGACTCCGAGGGACCAAGTGATCAGGCCTCTGGCTGTGCTGCATCAGGACTTCTATTGGACACTCCATGTGCTTTGGCATTCTGCTTCTTCTCAGTCCAATCGTTGTCTCCTTTCCTGTCAAGATGCAGGGCACTAGTGCTTCTCGGAGCTGCAGGCCATGCATTAGCGGCAGCACTGCCTTCAGCTCCAACAACTTTTGCAATGGTGAGGCTGTGGGTTTGCAAGTACACACACACACACACACACACACACACACACACACACACACACACACCAGGCTGATCGTCCAACGACTTTTGTGCTTGCTCACTATGTCATGAGCTGCAAGCCCAACAGCTTAAAAGCCATGAAAGCGCTCTTGCCTGTGGCATTTCCTCCATATCTCCAGCTTCCAGCTTGAGACTCATCCTCCTCTCTTCTCAGCCTCGCCGAGAGTCTGCAACGGCAGCCATGGAGCCACGAAAACGAAACCATGTGTGCAAGCGCAGAAAATGGGAGGAGATTCGACCGATTTTCACAGAACTCTACCACTTCCAGAAGAAGAAGCTCTCCGATATCGTGGAGATTCTAGGAGAGCAAGGGTTCCATGCTAAGTGCGTGTCGGTCCCGTTGTGAGAGTGCCTTTTCATTTAACAAGTGTCAAAGGGAACACCATTACAAGACACAAATCAGAAAGTGGCGCCTTGATAAGAAGAACAAGGTCTGTGTTGGGTCCTTCGTGTATGATGAATGTCGACAGACAGATCTGACACCGGGTTGTAGCAATCCGATATGATTTTCGCCCTTCAAAAACTGCGGCAGAGACAGGGAAAAGACACAGCTTTCCTAATCCGTGGACAGGCTCGCTCCAGCGAAGAGGTCGAACACTACTGGAAGCGCAGCCGTGACGATCCTGCACGATTTTCTCCAGTCCCAAAAACCCCTGACGGCATGGAATATGGCACCCCAAGCCCATGTCCCGGGCGAGAGACTGGTGAGGCTGGATCCCAGGTCCCCGCACAGGACGATGCCGATTCCTCGCCTTTTGTCGAAGACGAGGATGTCGCTGCTGTCTTTCAGTACATCAAGCGGGATTGGATTCGCGCTCCTCGAACTACCATCTTACGCCTCCTCGATTCTCCGGAACACTTGCGACCCTTAGATCAAGCCTTGCATCATGCCAAGATGGTCTTTCAGAGCCATGTTGAGTTTGCAAATTCTGACCTGCGTCTTGTCTCCGGGCGTGTAGGCATCGGAGCTCTGATTAGGTTCATGAATCTTGCCGAGAATGCTTTGGTGGCCATGCAGTACGGTCTCTCTCATACTATTGTAACAACTGTGCTCCTCGACATGTTGGAAAGCATTCCACATGTGGGGAAATGCAACTTTATGGATGCAACGGTGAGATTTCTGTATGTCATCGCTGGTTACGCCATCGGAGGACAGATGCGAGCGTCAAGATTGATAAGGACGGCACAGTGTGAGATTGTGAACAGAGTCGGCCACGTTTACGGTGACGATCATCCGGTGCCGGTTATTTTGAGGGCCGCAATCCGATCTTGGGAGGACACAGCCGCAACGTCAGAGATGGTTTTGGCGGCTGGGAAAGACATACTAGGACGGCACCTCGGACATGACCACAATGACATGGAAGAGGTGCTCGGAAGCCTCTGCGACGTTGCTCGGATGTCTGGCGATGTCAATGCTTCACTGAAACACGCCAACGAGCTATATCAGATGACGCTTTGGAGACACCGAAGAGACATGACCCAAGCCAGCCTCTTAGCGGTTTTGGACTCTCAAGTTCAATTAGCCCGTTTACATGCATTATCCGACGACTTTGAAGAAGCGGACCGCTGGATCGAAGTTGGCCTCCGAGGTTGCTCCGAGGTAAAAGATACACCAACTCGAGAATGGTTCGAAGCCTCGTTCATATATTACAGAGGCTTGACGATGGAGAAGTCAGGTCAATGGTCCGCGGCTTTCGAGACTTTTAATAAAGTCATTTATCTGATGATGCGACGGTATGGGCCCACAGATCATCTCGTTACACTGGCTGCCCAACAAATGAGATGGATACAGTCGCACCTGGCTGAACAAGCGCAGAGTCTGAGTGCGACAGAAGGAGATTATCACAGCGGAAGACGAGAGGATCCCTGGATTGCCGGTCAGGAGGAATCAGGTATCGACCGGCAATCACAATCTTTGGGTGATGGGGAAGTACTGCCCTTCACCCCTGAAACAGCACTGCCTTCCGAGGATGGAGGTTCACACCTATACACGAACCAACCGTCGACCCAGCCCTGGACAACCGGGCACGTCGAAGAATGGACGGATGAACGAATGGAGGACCAGTGGGACAGCCAAGTTCCAGAGCCACAAGCAGAAGAAGGACACTCGTGGATGGCTTGGACGAATGACGACGGAGTCGAGTGGACAGGCTGAACTGGCATGCAAGAATACAAGTACACGCCGTGTGTTAACGTTGATCATGGTGATGGCGACGGAAACGCTGACGGTGACGATGATGATGTTGAACGGTCCCTTTTGAACGAACAGCGACGGAGTTGATCACAAGAAGGCGTTATGGCGTTGTGTAGTTGACTTTACATCAAGTTGTGTTGTGTTATGTTACGTTGTGTTCCTGCACCAGAATTCTTTCCCAATCACGACTCTTACTATTTGCATGCATGGACAAGACGCATCGCAGACACCATAATAATGGGATCCTCGCGACGTTTTCCTGTCCTTATACTGAGTAATGTCGGGATATAAACTCCTCTTGAGTGAGGACGTGAACTCTCGAGTGAGGAAGAGCTGGTCAAAGGAGCAAGGAAAGTAAATACTGTATTCGAGCTGCGTCTTCTCTCCACATCATCGAGGAGCCAGCCGGACACATTCATATCAAGACAGAGTGCTTTTCAAACAGACCGAATGCATTAAACAAAAGCCTCTCCACCCTGACCAACAGCTGTAAACAATACAAAACTGACCATTTGACAACCTTGGAACTATTCACTCTCCGCTATCGAAAGATGCGTCTCTTTTTGAGGACCTCCCTCGAATATCCCAATCCCATTGCCCATGCCCGTGTTGGACCTTTTTGAGCCGACAATCTCAAACGCCTTGCTGGAAAACCCACGCTAAGATACCTCCGGATCCAGTCATTCACGCCCATGACGGCCCCTTGAATGTGTCCAATATGCACAAAAACAGAATAACACAAAAGAAAGAATAGGCTTCCTCCCCCGGCGTCTCCAACGGCGCCAGCTCACTTCTCTTCTCTGGTCGGCTCAGTCGTAACATCGCAATCGAGCCGTCAACGTGCCTTGCTCGTTGCACCAGCCGTTGCACTCTGCGGAGGTACAGTCGCTGTCCCGGTTCCTTGCGTATTAGGTCGCGGGCCTTGACTCTCCCCATCTTCCCCCACAACTCTAACCTGAGGATCCGGAATCTGTATATCCAGATTCATGTATCCGGTCCTCCTCAAGGGAATAATCTTCACCCCGTCCCGGGCACCGACGGTATGATTCCAATCCTCCAACCACTCTTCTAATCCCCTCAGAGCGCCTTTGATTCCCCAGGGCCGGAAATCTTCCCAGAACCAACCTGTTAATACACCCATTATGCCATCAAACCAGTTCCACGCCGAGAATGGGTCATATGCTTGACAGAGAGTTTGATTGATGTGTTCTATTACATATCGAAATTCTTGTTCTTGCATTAACGGGTCGAGGATTTCGGGGTATATATTTGAGAATGTAGGAGCGAGATCGCCTACCACCATCCAGTCGCGACGGATGCGGATGATGCGGGTGGCGGCGTATTCGCGTGAGTGTAACGGGACGTGTGGATTGTAATGCGGGAAACATGGATGAGACGGACCCCAAGCGAGTTCCTCGGCGACGTCGCTGTCTTCATCTCCATTCGCTGCTCCTCTTTCGACGTCTTCTAGGGATGCCGTATTCGGAGGATGGCCGCTGTCTGTGTAGGCTCTCCCGCCGAATGCAGAGGAGTGTATCGAGGCTGCGGACTGTGCACGTTTCAGTGACTTGTGAGAGGTAATGCGCCTAGGAGGTTGTAAAGGTTGATCGAGCGGGTTGACGCCGTAGCTCTGGCCTAGCACAGAGGGTCCTTGCTGCGTGGACGCGTTGTCTACATTATATTTGGACGTAGGAACTGTGTGTGCCCGTTCAGGTGGCTTGAGATCACTAGGATCTTGCTTTTCCAAGTCCACCATCAGTCCAACACCTCGAGAGGAAGACTCTGGAAGAAAATTATTGCCGCGCTGTTGATTCGAAGGGAGCCCGATGCTGGTCCTGTCGCCCGTTGGAGTTAGATGAGGACTGTGTTCGACGATAGGGTCTGTGGGAGAATGTTGACGTGAGCGACGTTGTTCGGGGAGGCTGAGAAGAGTATGGACTTCGCCGGTGCCGCGAGCACCGGCACCCACGTCGGTGGACAGCTGAGGTCGTTGAGGTTGGACGCGGACTGGAGTAGGACGGGGGACGTGGTTGATGGGATTGAGGACACGTGAGGCAGCAGAGCGGTTGTCGGGTGGAATGGTTCTTTTTGGGCTCTGCCGCGGGAGCAGCGCTTCGAGGAAGGATCTTCTGTACGAACTAGGAGCTTGTGAAGGTGCAGGCGGAGGGGGAAGAGGCTTCTGTTGGTATAGGAGGTAGTCGGCAGGAGGCGCAGGTTCGGCGTAGGACGAGGTCAATGATCGTGGGTCGGAAATGGGAGGATGGGGATGATGGGTCTTCGGAGTCAGTCCAGGTGCATCTCTAGCAGGTTGTTTTTCAAGCGCCCGCGGTGATAGATGGCTGTGATCGAATGATGCAGGCTCCGTGGTGTTGGTGGTGGTGTTGATGGTGGTGTTGATGGTGGATGGTGCAGCAGCGGCAGCGGCAGTAGCAGCGACGTGGGCGTGAATGGGTGGTGGAAAGGGGCGAGGCACGGGCGTGTTTCTGGTGGGAGGAGTCGTGCGAGTCGTGCGAGCCCCGGGGTGCTTGGTGCTGATGCTGGCTGCGGTTGGCGGGCGCTTGCTGGGAGAAGGAGCCCACGAAGCCCTAGAAGTTCTGCTAGAATTTCTTCTGGCCTTCGATTATGCAGGAACCAGGACCACGGCAAACTCTCTTGACTGCGACTGTGACTGCGGCTGCGGCTGCTGCTTCGGGCACTCAACCGCCTGCGCAGCATCCTGCGCTCTCGGTGCAAATCTTGTGTGAACCAACAATTACACTCATACAATCGAGTCTTCAAAGTGGGATCCTGGAGAAGGAGAACGTCAAGACAGAGACAGAGGGGAATCCATTCTTCTTGGTGCCCTACCACCGGCTGACTTGAGACTATTCCGTATCCTTTTGCCCTATTATATTGGCCTTTGTGCCACCATGCCTCCATCCCTCCCGAATCGGCTTCCCTCACTTTCCAGCCTGGTTTGACCAGGTTTGAGCCACTTCGCACCATTTGGCCTAAGCGATCCTCGCTCTCCCTTCGATTTATTGATCGCTAAACGGCATCCCACGCCGGGACGTCCTTTCCGCCTCTCCCAATTCGTATAAGACGACTTGCAAGGGTTGGGCATTTTCTACGAGAACACTTCAAAGAGGCTCTAGCTTAGAAACGAGACATGGGTGCGCAGATCATGGTGCCCAATTCTCTCCAAAGGCTGCTCGACCGGGGCGGCCTCTAGGCCCAGTAAACTTCCACAACGGGTGATAGACAATTGGGCATCACTTTGGGGAGAAAAAGGGGAAAGGATTATCGAGCAACGACTCGACCATCCAACGTCACCCTTCCGGGTGCTTCCCTTCCCTGCCCTTCTCGAGAAGTGTCTTCGACATCGACCAAAGACCAGGCTAATCGTTCGGATGACTCTGTTCCGACTCTTTCTGTATAACTGCATGTATCAGGTCCTCAGAAAAAGTTTCAGATATCTCTCTAGGGACAATTCTCATTCAACAAATTTGGGACTCATTATGTCATAACTGTCATGAGGTTGTAAGGCGCGAAAAGGGGGAAGATCCTCCGGAAATCCCTAAAGCAATCCCTAAGAAGTAGGGCCAGCCGCTTGCTGAAGCCTCCCCGTTAGGCTACTAAGCCTCTTTTCTCTGCCAAACTCGTCATTGGCTGCCCTGTGCAAGCGGGTCAACCTGCATGAACCGCTGCTCTTCGCGTTCGATACAGAAAAGACCGCCAGTGATCTCGCTTCTGGAAGCTGATGGACTCTCCTAGCTTGCCCAAGCAAAGCGGCTCAGTTCCCGGCTGGAATATCCTTGTCGCTGATCTGCCACGCTCAAAGCGAAATAATGCCCACGAGGCTTGCAATTCCCGCGCTCAAAATTAACATCAACTCCGAAGGTGAATTGAGCCGATGCGCATCATTTGATGACTGCGATGGAGAGGCTGATAAGCCGGTGGAAGATGCAGAGGTGGCCGAAGAACTTCCGATCGAGCTCATTGAAGTGCTTGCACCGCTTGTTGACATCGACGTAACAGTGGCATCTGAAGGCGTGGGAGTGGTTGCGGGAGGCATGGTCGATTGACTCGGTATTGCCACAGTGCTGAACAAAGGATTGGATGTTGATGTAGCCGCGGTCGCCTCGGGTCCAATCTGTTGTTCGCAACAAGTAAGCGTCTCGAATGTGTTCTGGATCTTCGTATTCTAATAGAAGGCCCCAATCGTTGACATCAACTTCCCCAGAACAGCAAGACTTACCGTCACAGGCACGCTGAATATTGCGCAGATCTCAGCTATTGCAGAAAACGTGACTGCGAGCGATCAGTCTCAGCATCCTGGCAGCATTTTGATGAACCCGAACAGACTTTCTTGATCAGTAGCATTGCAGGAGGCCACGGTACAGTTGTTGAGTCTCTCGATATACATGTTGTTGGCACACAGGCACGGCCATTCGCTTTTCACTTGTATCAGCCACTGACCTCACAAAGGCGCGCGCTACCTGTCGAGATGCGGTAACATGTCCTGGATATCCTACCTTTGCTGACAATTCGTGCCATTGACGTTGGCGACGCAATCGAGCTTTTTTTTGGGAGCACCTTAGCGAAAGCGGATCTAACTTCAGCAATAGTCGCTCATAATTACTTACAGCGCATGCATCAACATCGTCTTGAGCCCAGGCCGCGTTGGCAAAGCAGAGGCACCACAAGGCCAAGAGCAGAGGGAGGATATGGTCTGGGGTCATGACTGGACAGAGCTTGATGAGGAGTTGGTATCTTTTGAGGTCAGAAAATCTAGGGTATAGGATAAAGCTGAAGAAACAAAATAAACGTTATGGTGAAAGGAAGGAGATGGTTGTCCTTGCATACCAAGCCAGAGGGACACGCTGGTGGCGAGTGGCCGGGAACGTTCAACGGGCAGGAGCAGCTGACTTGCCGATATCAGGCAGCGACCATTCACCACCGCAAGAACTGCAAGTCACATCTCATGCAACCGCTGCCTTTCAGATGCAATGACTGCCTAAGTGGAAAGTTTGATGTCGACCCTTACCAGACAAATCGGTGTCGCTTGGGCTGCCGACTAGTCTGGGCTACTAGTAGAGATGGACGATGCACTCGCGTGACTGGCAGCTTGAACGGGTGTAGTTCTTGGCAGCCTCGTGTGGCAGCCTCGTCACACAACCTTCGCTACTCACGTGGCGACGCGGATGGAATATCACTCTAACAATACGTGGGAGCGCAATATTTTTGATTTTTTTGGTCAGTCGCAGTGTGATATGGATAATGGATTAACTTCTCAACTCCCCAGTAACAATACAATCCATCATGAATGCTAATAATAGTGGTGGTAGTCATCAATCTCGTGTCTTGACCGTCCCAGTGTGCTCATTTTCCGTGTCCAATGCAGTGGTATCAAAAAGAGAAATATCCTGGTGCCCATGTCAAGAATGCAACTCCCAGAAGTGCAATTACAGAGCAATCATGGTGGCAAAGATGGCCGCAACGAGAGCGCCGCAAGCGCCGAGACCTCGAAGAGAAGGAGCAGCGTTGCCCGAGCCGGAAGAGGAGGAGCTGGTGGCAGCGGCCTCAACGGCTTGAATACCAAAGGTTGTACCGGTGATGACTTGAGTCGAGCCGTCGGTGGTGACGGTGGTGGTGACGGTTGCAGGGACAGGAGAGTTGGTGGTAGTGCTGCAGCCAGACCAGGTACCGGTCCACGACGAGAAAGGACCCCAGCCAGCAGTCCAGGTAGTCCATGAATCGCAGTTGACGCCGCTGGCCTTCGTGCCCCAAGGTCCAAAGCCGCCAGGTCCAAAACCAGAGCCTCCGTGACCACCCCACATGCCAGGGCCGCCCCATGAGCCTTGACCACCCCATCCACTGGGAGCAGAGGGCAGGCCAGTGGAGCAGGCAGAGATCCAGCTTGACCACTGAGCCGAGTTCCAACCGCCACCAGGACCGAAGCCAGGGGCGGCAGTGATCTGGGAAGGCCAGGCAGAACCGCCAGAGGTAGCGCTGAAGGTTGCTTCTTGGGAGGCAGAAACCGGAGCTCCTGCGTTGGCGCAAAGCTGCGCAATGGCACCGTAGATGGCTATTTCCAATTGTCAGCTCGATGGCTCTTGTTCCATGCTCTTCTCGTAGTGACGACTTACCCTCTTGATCGGTGGTGTTCGTGCAGGAGGTTGCGACACAGGTATTCAATTGGGAGATAGCAGTTTGATTGGAGCAGAGGCAATCCCAACCGCTGGAGGTGCTGCAGGACGAGCCATCCCAGCTCCCCATGCAGTCAGACCACTACCGACTTGTTAGAACCTGGATCGCCTGAAAGGGGAGAGACGCTGTGCGCAGGGACATACCGAGCAGGATGGGAGCCATGCGAGAGTGGAGGTGGTGAACAGGGCTGCCGCCAAGGGCACGGCCGATGCGAAGGACTTCATACTGAATGAGGATCTGTTATGTGCGTACGGAATATTTGTGATAGAATGGGTACGGGGTAGGGGTTATGCGTCTTCGACTGAGAGGATCGGTCGACGTCTGGTTCTGTTCAGGAGGACGGGCTTGTCTGTAGGGGCAGGGTCGCTGAAGAAGTGCAAGAGCGATGGGAGGTGGCAGGGAAGGGGGGAAGATATAGGGATTTTGTCCCGCACAACCAGCCTCAGGCGAGCCGTGCGTTTGTTGTCTGTCACCTTGGCCCATGTTCGCCCACCGCTAATCGCTGGGCTGGGGGACAGGGTGACGAGCACAGCCTTGCCGCATGGCTGGAAAGCGGTTGCTTGGAAGTCCGAAGTTAGCATCATTGTACGGGGGTTCAGTGGCTGGTAAGGGACAGTGCTAGCCGTGGACAGTTAGAATGCCTCTAGCGCAAGGACCGGAGGTCGGAGGGAAGGACGCGTCATGCAAGCCATGGTCGGGAAATTTCACTGTGGCAGGTCATGCACTGGCAGCACTGCATGTCCCTTGGGTCTTTTGAGTCCTTTTGGAGCCTAGTACAGGCACATCCCAATTGATTTCAGGGCCGCCAGGAGTCCAGGAACCTGTCGGGGGGTCCAGGGGCCAGGGCTGCCCTCAGCGATTGGCTTGGCATGCCCATCACTCCGTCGGGGCCAGGTTCGACGCCCAATCGGGGCTAAACTCAATCCTCAGTGTCCGGCTTTCGAAATCTGCCTTGATTCGTGTCTATTTTTGCGAACCTGGGGAAATCTCATAGTGTGCGGTCCTTCATCTGCTCCTCACTGTCCTCAGCCTCAAAACCCTCAGGGCCTCGCCGCCACCACTGCCTTGGGGCCTCAAACGGCTGCATATTCATGAATACCAGCCAAGCGAAGGGGCATTAGGCCTCGTATCATCGTACGTGATTGTCCGTCGACTCTGGGCATTATTCAGCTTCAACCGACTGTCTGCCCGACTGACGTGCCAATCAATACATTTGACGCGTCACGCTGCTTGTCCTACTGTAACCTCCCGATCTGTCCCTCAGCATCGTAGGCCATAGGAGTAGCAATCGGATGACAGTAGAGAGTCGGATGGATTGACGTCGCCTTTCCTTGAAGGGGATAATAACTGTGGTTGGTGACGTGGAAACCTTTCAAAGGGAGAAGCTGCTTCAGATCGGACAGTCGGGGGCTGGGGCCCGACATCCGAGTGCCGTCGACCCCTCCCGCCCTCTCGTGTTGGATGCCTGTCTCCAGCGCTGAACGCCGCAACACCTGAGCGAAGATTGGCGGATTCGGGCCCTAGTCACGCTCGGTTCAGGCCGCCAAGCGATGTTCCTTACTCTCACTCAACTGTGGTCCTGGCCCACCTGTTGTCCGAAAGCGCCTAGATGGAATCTGGGGCCGCTGCTTGATTAATTGCTCTTCCTTCACGCCGGGACCTCAAACAGTCCCGGCTTCATGTTGATCTTGCACAATTTCGCCAAACACCCGCTCAGTTGCAGAAAAGATTGGACTCCCTCGAGGATGCGCATGTGGGTGAATCCAATTTCTTTGATGAATTCGAGCTTCGAGTGTTCCGAAAGTGTGGGGATGGTTTTGGTAACTCGGAACATAGTGCTTATGATGTCGTGGGAGGAATATCCCAGATCCCTTTTTAGGGTTGCCCCATGCCGGTTAGCTGTTGCTTTCCATATTGTCGGACTCAGCCCACAATAATGAGATATGACTTACCATAATTCCTTCAACGAGTCAACTGCGCTGTCGATCTTGCCCTCCCAGCATGCCTTGATCATGGCTTGAACTTTGACGGGATGCGGACTGTCGACCACCCGGAATACGTTGTCCCCGCTGACGAACCCGAATCCTGCCCACGTACTCTGCAGGTTATTAATCGCCTGTCGCATGTCTCCTTCTGCGCTGAAAACGAGAGCGGCCAGACCGTCCTCGGAGTATTCCACCTTTTCAGCCTCGATTATTTGCATCAAGCGCGTCACCACCTGTGCGTCCGTCAGGCGAGAAAACCGCAGGATTGCGCATCTCGATTGCAGAGGCTCGATGATCTTGTTTGATTGGTTGCAGGCGAACGCAAAGCGGGTGGTGTTCGAATAGATTTCCATGGTTCTTCGCAAAGCCTGTTGTGCCCCGGCTGTCATACTGAATTCCCATGTTAGACTTGCGTAAATACGCTGGGCGTCCCCCTCCATACCTGTCTGCTTCGTCCAGAATGACCAGTTTGTGCCGCCCAGGAGGCAACGTCACCTTCTTCTGAGCGAATCCTTTGATTCTATTTCGGACGACATCAATGCCTCTTTCATCACTCGCGTTCAACTCCAGCACGGCCTCTTTGTATGCATCGCCCAGAAGTGTACGCGCAAGACACAGGACAGAAGTCGTCTTTCCGATTCCAGGCATGCCAGAAATGATGACATGGGGCATGTTTCCATCTTTTGCAATAATCTTGAGCCGTTCGATGATTTCCGTGTTTCCGACAACGTCGTCGAGATAGACAGGCCTGTACTTTTCTACCCTGCGCGTCGGTCAATTCTGCTCAGCGTTTTTTTGGGGTTGAGGACTGGCTTACCATGGCAGCTCGTAATCTGGCGTTGTACCACTGCTAGCACTATTGAGAGCTTTTCTCGCCGCAGCAGACGATGATTCGGCTTGACCTGACATTGTTCCGAGCTGGCTATACTGAGTTCTTGTTACTTAGGTGGATTGTTTGATCATGAACTTGACATGCGGCGCAGTTTCTCAAACTCTCACAATTGAATCCAAGCGCGTCGAACAAGACGCGTTAAGTGGCTTGGCGGGACACCCTCTTGACTTCGACCGCCCCCGCAGCAGGCTGTGGACCTTTTCTCGACCAGCAACGGCAAGAAATGCTGAGTGCTCGACAATCTACAAGTAATGATTTGAATCGGATCTGGTCTCAAGTACAACTCGGCGTATTGGCGTTTACCCACCATTTGGCGATATCTAGCTGATCCGACGAGTGTTTGGGCGAAAGACGACCATCACTGCCACAGAACGTATGAGGGCATCTTCCCAGTCCAGTCCTGCGGAAGCTGTGGCGATATATTATATGAAAGGGAACACATATACCCAGGAGGGATTCTGCCTTGGTGAGGGTGAGGTTCCTCCCACGGCAGACCGATCTCACCTGATTGAGCAGATCTATTATTGCTTCAGATGTGGACAAGCCGGCGAAATCTTCGCGTTTCCGTTTGAATTCGGCACCCCAAACCTCCAATTCATCCCACTTGTCATAGTCTGGGGTCTGGAAAACGTTCCATCAAAAGTCCAACTGGTCGTCGGCAACTGCGGCAGTCCTAGCCCTGCCTTAGCCATAGCCAAATTATCCTCATCTTTCTCGTTCCTCGTGCGTTCTTTTATGCCTCCTAATCAGGGATGAAGCCCTTTTCCACTTTCTTATTAGAGATGTTTCAAAAATATCGATGAAGATATGAGGGAGATGGTGCCCAAGGCGTGTACGCAGAGAAACCAATGTGACTTCAAGAAACCCCCGGGGTCTAATAAGGACAAGCCCAAACCCAGTCAGGTGAGACAGAATAGAAGAAAATAGCCGTGATACTCTACGAACCCAGTATAATCGTTAGAAGGACGATTAGAAACGCGGCAGAGTAGAGTACCAGCGCTATAGGCAAGGCAAGAAGACCAAAATTTGGCCGCTGCCAGAGGTTCAAGACTGTCATCCCGCTGTGGGCACCGTTGGTTTGAAATAGATGCCAGAGGTCGCACAGTGTCTCCCCTATATCTTGATAGATTTGATATAGTTCCGATTTTCCCTCGCCCAAGCTTAGGCGCACGACATAGACCTCGCCTTTTGGAGTCAGTCTGATCCTTCTTGAAATGTGCACGAGGATACCAGAGAGGAGGAAATCTTTTCGTGATTCTACCTCTCCGTTCTGCGTAATCATGACGTTGAAGTAAGGTGGACGCTCTGGCTTCCGTGGTCTGAGATAGTAAATAATGATGTTAAGTTTGTCCGGGGGCCGGGCATCAGGTGTCCCCTTCCAACGGAAGTGGCAGCACAGACTAACCCCCGATTCCAGCCAGTCACTCCCGGTGTCCCAGGAACGGGCTCCCTCCCTCGTTAGCTGGACATGCCCTTCCCGGTACATCCATAGGTTGGATGGCGTGACGCGGACCGCGTCGAAGGAAATGTTCTCATCCATCTCGATCGCAAATGACGGTCTTTGATGTTCCAATCGCATCTGCTCGAAGACAACGATCTCTTGATCACGCAAGAGATGACAAATTTGCCACCTCGCAAGAAAAAGCAGTTTTTGAGATATCGGAATAGGTCGAACATAGGCGGCTTGGGGATTAGATGGTATTCGGGCAACATCATAGCACTGGACGCGAGCATAGTCGTTGCCGCACGATACGAGGGGGATTCCAATGAGTCGAGCAGTATCGTCTTCCAATCGACAACTCAGCAAACCGTATACGCCTTTGATATTGTGTTGGCCGGCATATTGTATTAAAGGCAGTTCGAAGCGGAGACCACGGCTAGTCATTTCCATGGGCGAACCCGTGTAGCTGGGAACAAGCCAATCTTTCAACCAAGCTATCGACATCCACGGCGTGCTCTCCCTGAGAGGGAAAACAGAGGGCGGTATGGATAAGCTTGCTGCATAAAATTGGCTGTGTATGCGCGAAGAACGGACCAGGTGTCCGCAACCCGCAAAAGCCAACGGATGCTTCGCAAGCATACCCAAGGGCTCAAGGTTCTTCCTTGGAGCTACTGGCCGGGAACGCCAGTCGGCTCTATTATCTTGATTCCACTTCTCGTAGTGACTGTCGGGACCTAAACCATAACCCCACGCCAATAGAGATTGGTCGTCAGTCTGTCTCAGAATCTCTTCTTGAAGTCGGAGGAAGGCGCTGCTACCTTCGCCGTAGAGCAGTGCCATGTTGATACCGAAAATACCGAGCAAGCAGTATGCCACATCTTCCTCACGGGTCGTCTCGCGATGTGCTGCCCACGACATGCGCTGAGCTACGCTGGCGTGGTACAGCGGGACTGTGGCCGTCAGGTATTCAACGGGGATGTTGGTAATATCACTTAGGAGATCTGCCAGGTCGTGCTTGCTTGACAGTGGGACCCAGCATCTGTTGTAGAGGACGACTTCGCTCGGTGCCAGCAGCTCCTGCAGAGTCCAGCCTCGGGTGAACCATCGGCTGTTGCAGAGCGCTGTCCTTTCCTCTTCGGTATCCAGACCCTCGCCGCTCACGTCAGAAAGGAAGGCGTAGCACACCTGAGACTGGCGGTACCAACGAAACATGGAGTTGACTGCTTCAGAAAGCTCGACGATATTTCGCTTGTCGATGCAGCACGTGTCGATCCATACGTACTCTAATTCATCGTCCAGGGCCTGACGGCAGCATCCGTCGATCTTGCGGTACGAATTGCTGTCCCGATCGTAGGTACAATTGGTGAAAGATTCGAAAGTGATTTCGTTCAAACCCCATGTATGTGACAAAATCGCGTACGGCGGGTAGTTATGACTGAACTCGAACATCTTCCGCTGCCTAGCGTGCAAGAGACGCATGGTGGAGCCAGATCACGTTCGGCCAGTGTTCTGGTGAAGTTGTTGGCAGAGCGAAACAATGTCGGAGCTGACTGGATGGATGGCCAACCAAAAGTTTGGTCAGTAGCTGGAATTGAGCTCAAACTCCTGGTAATAAAATTGGTGTAGAAACGTTTGTGGTGATGAGTGTCTGCAGATGCAGGCAGTGATCAGTTCACCGCCAATCGGTGTCGACCAACAGAGCGTGTCCATTAGTACAGGCAACAACGGCACAGCCACGTTGTCACTATCCGCTGGAGGACTCCTTAGGCTGAGGGCTCCTTAGGCTGAGGACTCCTTAGGCTGAGGACTCCTTAGGCTGAGGACTCCTTAGGCTAGATTCCTCGTAGACGGTGGTGTCGAGGAAAGAACCATAGTCGGGCGCAGCAAATGGGACTAAGCCGGAGTTGAGCTTTTCGCGACTCCATGGTGATAGGCGTGGCTCGTGTCGGCCCCAGGGTCAACCATATAACAAACACCGGAGTGCAAGGTGGTTAATTCCAGGCGTCGCTGGGACCAGAGTTCGAAAAGGCCACGGGAGAGTAATGTTCATACCTCCATCGCGAGTAGTAGCATGCAGACGTAGGTTAAAGGCGTGCCTCTACTCACGGCACCTTTTAAATTATCTCGGAGCACATCTGCCGAAGTCTGGAAACGTCATGACACAGCAAATCTCTGGCGGCTCTGGGGCTTCAGGTACGAGGTTGATCTAGAAATTTCGCAAGGAGTATGTGGACAACTTGTCTACCACTTGCCAAATTTCTTCTATGAACTCGTAATTGTTCTCTTAAACTTTACTCGGTACACGATAAGCTCATTTGGTATCTGTCCGCGCGTCTAAGAGAAACCCTCTACGAGGTACTTGGTACTCGGTACAATGCTGGTGCTCACAGGGACCACGGGGCATTTAGGGTCCCGGGTTCTCGACACGCTACTCCGCCAAAGGCTGATCCCGCCATCGGAGCTGGTCATCTCATCCAGCCACCCCAACAATGTGTCGCCTGCAGCCCGGGATGCCGGGGTCGAGGTCCGGAAGGGTGATTTCACGTCTCCGGACTCGCTGGCAGCCTCGTTCAAGGGCGCTGACGCTCTGTTCCTGGTGTCGTTTCCCTCGCCCAGCGTCGATCGGTGGCTTCACCACAAGGCCGCCATTGACGCGGCGAAACAGGCGGGTGTCAAGACGGTGATTTACACGAGCTTGATGTTTGGCGGGAAGACGGGCCTCGACAGCATAGCCGGCGTGCAGCAGGCGCACATCAAGACCATCAACTACCTGACACAGAGCGGACTGCAATACGTGGTTGTGCGCGAGGGCATCTACGCGGAAAGCTGGTGGTTGTACGCCGGGTTCCAACCTCAGAAGTTCAAAAAGGGCGACATGGACGACATCACATTCGTCATTCCCAACGATGGCCCCGTCTCCTGGGTCACATGGGACGACCTCGGTGAAGCCACAGCCAAGATCCTCCGAGACTATGACAAGTATCTGGGCCAGACGTTGAACCTGACGGGGCCTCGGGCAACCAGCATCAGCGACGTGGCCAAGCTGGTCGAGGAGCACACGGGGCGGAAAGTCAAAGTCGACATCGTGGGTAGGCAGGAAGCCGAACGGTACCACAAGTTTGAGAAGAAAAGCGTGCCCCAGGACAACTTCTGGGTGGTGGAGAGCTGGAGTGGCTGGCATGTAAGTTTCTTTCCCAGAGAGTCTCCCTGCAATAGCGACAAGTTTGATGCTAATGGCCACATCAGGACGGAATTGCCCAAGGGGAGACGGCGACGGTCGATCCGTTGATCGGTGAC
Source organism: Fonsecaea multimorphosa CBS 102226 (assembly GCF_000836435.1). Taxonomy (NCBI): domain Eukaryota; kingdom Fungi; phylum Ascomycota; class Eurotiomycetes; order Chaetothyriales; family Herpotrichiellaceae; genus Fonsecaea; species Fonsecaea multimorphosa. The sequence goes on along the minus strand of NW_015971665.1, from coordinate 46,423 downwards.
ATCCTGGGGAGGCCGCCCAGAGGCATTGAGGAGATGGCAGCACGTCTGTTCACTCCAGAATAAGCGGATGTTGACTGTGTTCAAGGGTACATTGGGTGAGAAAGAAGATATGGCAGAATCAACCTGGACATGCCAGTGTCTAGAGTCGGGCCTTCCCTTTATTCAGCTGGATCATGTTGCCCACCACAACGTGTGTGTCGGTACGTCACCTTGATTATATATGTACAAATACGAGTCAGCGAGGTACTCGGTACTCGTAAGAGTAATCACGCCATGGACAACAGTTCATGTTTCCACAAGGCTGAGCATCGAGATCTTCGTGGCCTTTTTAAATTAAATTCCCCAGCGAGCATGGCAGCCTCCTCCGTCAATGGCGCATCCACAGCCACAGCCACCAACGGGTTGGGGAAACTAGCGAACTCTTTTGCAACCCGTAGGTACTCCGTACTCGTGGCTCTCTCTCCGAGGTTGTCCGGGCGTTAGCGGGAGAAGGACGAATGGAAGAAGCCCATGGAACATGAAGGGCACAAAATATGCCGCTGGGTCTACCTAGTTGGGTGCCCCAAGTGTGTGCACAATCTGAGACCAGCGTGAGCAGCAAGACCAGCCATACTGAAATCGTGCAGGGCCTTATTCTTGCAACAGGGCGAGGCAGACAAGGAAAAAGCCTCTGCGCTTACGCGTTGGCCTTTTCCCTGGCTCCATTGGCTATTGCTCTCTACCCGGTCCTGCGCCTTACCAGCTCAAGCCCGGACGCGTTTGTGACTTTGTGTGTTTGTCGCTCCACCTGCTGCTGGCCAGTGCCCACACCAACGTGCCTCGTTATGCACTGGTCGTGGATCTTGTGGCGATGCTGGTGCTGGTGCTGGTGCTGGCACTGCTGGGGATGCATCCTCAGGCATCCGGCGTCCTGCATCCTCAAAGCGCCCACCAGGGCTTGTTTTTTGCGTCGTAATCCTCGTCTTTAGCGATCCGGTTCGGTGTCCACGGGAGACACAACGAGCCGAGACATACTCCATACTCCCTCCCTGCCTCCCCTGCTGGGATCCCTCGTACCGAGTACATATGTATATACCTAGGTACCCTCCCAAGTCGTGTCAGGTGAGTTTTGAGTTCTCGTCAAAGAAAGAATTCCTCTCTCCTGTTCAAATTTTTCATCTATTTCCCTTCCCATTCCCCCAATCTGGCCGACCCCCATTGCAATATCTATCCCTATCCCTTGCTCTGGAAAAATCATAACCTGTCACAACCCCCCCTCGGGTCTTGGTTTTGACCACAAAAATGGGCCTGTCAGACGGACTGGTCGTGTTCCTCTGCATCCTGATTGCCGGCATCTTCGTCGCCGGCGCCGCTGCGCTGCATCGCGTCGTCGCAACCCGCGAGTTCACCGAGGAACTGCCCCAGCCCGGTAACGAACAGCAGTCTTACATGAGGATCGTGCGGTCGAGGAAATGGCCCGTCCTCCGCGTTGACGAACGATTGCCGCCGTCGACGGTGTCATCGAGCGCTGTGTGAAAGATTGAACATACGTTTTTTTCTTTGGTCAACCAATAGTTCCGGTGATGCTACAAAAGTGGCCTGCGTGTACGTGGCCCAAGTCAGCAACACTATCCTCCTTTGACAAAACGCTGTCACGTCGCATAATGAGCGTTGCTGGAGCGATCGTCAGAGCTGTCCGTTCTCTAGCGCTGCTGCATATCCTCTTGACAGACAAACGGGATCGAGGACGGCTGAATGAGTCATGATGCCTCGTCATATCGCCACGACCTCTTCTCTCAAAAGTCCTGGTGTGCTTGCGAGGAATGAATCTCGGCGCGATCCAGCCACCGCACAATGATCGTTCTAAAGAGGAATTGATTCCTGCTGCATGCGCGACAGATTCCACGACGGAGCAGCCTATATTTCGAAAGGCTCGAAGGCATCCCATCCCAATTCGTTGCTGTCATGGGCACAAAAATGAGCAGTACTGGTCTCTTGCGGGAATCGACTAGTCATGCGGGTTTTTCAGACAGAGGAAAACAACCCTGTACCGCCACCGACGCCGCCGAAACATCGAGTCCGCGATATGCGATGCTGGGGCTTCAAGAGCACCTTCAATACACCTCCCGCTGTTTCAAGGCCCTTATTCACCACTTCGCCAGAGACAGCACTGCATGCACGCACCATCAATTTCACTCGCCCTTCCATTCCCTCTCACAGTTCCCAATACCTGCCCCACGGGCAATGAACTATTTCCCACAAGGGCGTCCAGAGAGAGAGACAGACAGAGAGAGAGAGAGAAACTGGGGTTCCGACAACGAGCAGAAGAACAAACCCATCTGCTGCGCGCTGGGAAATCCACGCCTGGGTGAGACTCAGTCAGTCAGGAACGCCCAGTCGCTTGACGACCGAGTACCATGCATGACGAACGTGATGAGAACGAGGATGACGACTCACGGTGACTGCAACCGATTCATGGCGAGTGGTTTTTATATTTGTACACAAGACATCCTATAGATATACACATACACAATCATCTACTACTATATATATCCACATACATACCCCGAAGAGCATAGACCGCTGTCGCCGATTGAGGAGGCACCGATTTGCATATAGACAGGATGGTCAAGTGGGCTTTGCAGCAATGGGGGATGGCGCCTTTTGAGACTTTTAAGAAACCAAGATTGCTGATAATGGCCCGTTATCAATTAATATTCGGCCAGGGGCTTCAAGAGTCCTCTCCAGATCTTCCCCCTTTTATTCTTTTTCTTCTTCTAGAGCTTTTTGCCCTTCCACTTCATCCCCTTGCCCCGCTGCCTTACTCCCTCCTCGACCACGCATGGGAAGGCTGCGTCGTGCACCTTCTCTTTAGAAGAAGTTGGCCTCGCGGCAAGTCGTTTATAATGCACGTCTCACTTTTACAAAAGCTGCCACTATCGGCTCCTCCGCCTCTGATCGACTTCGGGGGCAACTATCCTGTCAGTAAAATGGGTCACCCTTTTCTCCTAGGTTCGTAAATGCTATAGAGAAATATCTGGTACAAGCAAAGGAATATGTTTCGCTTTTCAAAGGATCTGCGCTAAATGAGAAAATGTCATTAGTCAATGCACCGCTATCATTGGGTACTCTACAGAGCCGCATCCCCTTAAACGCCTCCGCTGGGCAGCGGCCATGTGGCCGAGACGTGTCGACTGCGGAGTCTCCCAATGTCACCATACTGCAGACCGGGTGTTGACAACAGATGTTTCCCGCCTGGATTGCGGCCCAGGCGAATATGCGCCCACTCGCCGTCGGCCAGAACCTCGACGCCCACGGGCTCCAGTCGGTCGACCTTCTTTTCCAGCTCCTCGTGCGTGTACGCGCACAGGTCGTAGCCGAAATTGGAGTGCAGGTGCTCGGCGATGTCGATGATGTTCCTGTACCGCCCGAAGCCTCGCCCGCTGCGCCACAGGACGCCGTTGCGGAAACTGTCAATCCACACGGCGAACATGCCTGCGACCCACAGGCTGGTGACGAAGCACACAATCCAAAGGTAGCCGCTGGAGAGACCCCATTGATAGGTGCTGCTGGGGACACATTGGAGAATGCCGTCTGGTTTCTTTTCGCTCTGCATAATCCAGTTGTACTTGTCGTCGTAAAACGCGTTGAAAGATATGTTTGCGCCGGAGATCACGATGCTGGTGTACAGTCCCGATTGTGGTGTATAATACCAGCTTGAGCGGGGGCCGCAGCTACCGGTAGCACAGAGGACGCCTTCTCGGATGGCGTTGAGTTGAGTAGAGTTGAGTTCAATTAATTTGTGTGTGGAGTCTCCTGGAGTGGTGATGTTGACCATGGTCTGGTACTCGACTATGTAACCCGTAGTCAGGTCGAGGAGGGTGGGCAGGGCAATGAGGTACGACACCGAAATCGCAAGCCAAATGAGGGTGACTTTGGCACGGACAGTGTCCACCTTGGTGACGGCTCGCAATTGATACCATGCCCCCTTGACGGACGTTGTGTCGAATGCCATGGCAGTGTATAATTCCAAAGGCACACAATTCTCCTGGATGATGCGAAGAATTGCCATGCTGAAAAGGTGATAAGAGAGCCAGGTTAAAACCACTTGCGCACCTCTGCCCAGAACCAGATTGATGCCTGCATCCAGGATCTTGGCCGACGTGTAAGTCAAAGAACCCCAGGCGAGGTTAATGGCAAACTGCCCGGAGTAGAGAGAAGGCTCGCAGGGAAAGAAGTTGCCTGCAAGGCCGTGGTTCCCATAGTATTGGAGTAACGGGTAGAAAGGGAATCCAGCATTCAGCCCAGGATAGATGGAGCCGAAGGTACATCCACCGTAGACACAAACGGCCGCAAAAGTTATAAGGACATTTCTGAGCGTGCCGAATTTGCGGAGAGGTCTCAAAGGTTTGGGCGGCAGGACATGCGGCGGTAGAGGCTGGCCCTGGTTCTGGCTCTCAAAGGGCTGGTGGAGGTCGTCCCTCGAGGAGTTGGAGCTTAGGACATTGAACTGAGGCTCTTTCAATAGGTATTCCTCGACTAAAGGCATTTCGAGGGCATGGACAAGCTTCCAGGCAGTAGATCTGGGAGAGAAGGAGAAGTCAAACAAGACGAAGCACCGAACAAAAGGACCTACCACGACATTTTAAACTCGGCGGTTATCAACATCCCCTCGATTGTGCGGCGGAGGAAAGACTTTGCGACGGTCCCATGTTAGCGACGCCACGTGGAGGTGAGCCATCTCTCCGAAGAGTCGGTAAGTCGTCGTTGATGGCAAGAGGACTGAGGTCTAGAGGGTCTAGAGCCAGGGCCCCTTTAGTGGTGCAGGAGTTGGTGCAGGTTAATCTCGCAAAGAGGCCGATTTGGTCAAAAAGAGACACGCTCTAGGTTTCGGTCCGTGCGTAGCGAACATGCTAAACCCATACAAGCACCAACAAGCATCGACAAGCAACGTCTTCAGCCAGCCTCGACCATACGCCACACGCCACAGCCGGACGAGTACGAGGACGCGTAAATGCTATTGACATCCTCCAAGCGCTCCCGGACAGCGTGAAAGTGGGCTTGGTGTCTTCATTGGGAGCAACAACTGACATAACTAATTATACTCTGTAGAACGCACTATCTCGCTATGTCTGATCGAATCCTCCTCAGCGAATATAAATCGGCGAGACATGGCCCGTCTGTGAAGAAGACCCTGTTGCCACCTACATAGCATGTCTGGGCAGGATGATGGAATGGCCTCTAGCCTACATACAAACCCCTTCATCATCGACCATCTGCTCTTCGGGCCGAGTCTCTGGGGCAGAAATGCCAGACCATGTCGCCCTGGCTCTCGAGTCGCAAGGGCCATCTAGCCACCGTGAAGCTGATGCTTATGTATCAGCTCAAATCAATCACAGGATCTGTACGCGGGCATCTGAGCTTTCCCTCTCCTGGGGGTTTATAAGTATCCCCCATTCTCACAACCAAGCCGGATCGTGCCCTAGCAAGTCTGTTTGAACCACACATTTCCGTTCACATCCAGTCCAATAGCTTTCACGCGCCCATACCTCGCAATGTCCGTGTCTCCATACTCCGTCCAGCACGACTATGAAGTCCAAGAGTACAACAAACGTCGGGCGGCTTGGAAGGAGTCGGAGAAGAAGAGGAAGCAAGAAGAGAAGCTGCTCCGAGATCAGGCTAAGCGAGACCGAAAGGCGGCTCTGAAGCAGCTGGCCGAAGCGGAAAGAGGTAATTCCCGGCGGCTGGGTTTGCATGCTGATACATCGTCGCTGACACTGATACAGCAGAGCCTCGAAAGACCTTTGGGTGGTTGTGTCGGAAAAGCCCGTCGAAGACCGAGGTGTTTGCGGCGAAGAAGCTTGAGGATGACAGTGACTCGGATGAAATTTCTTTGCAAGCTGCGTTGGCCCCGGAGCTTGGAAAGCGGTCATAGCCTTGCATGTCGACCATCCTGCTGGCGCGAAAGTCTCATTCTTTTGTCTGTCGACACAACTCCATCCAATTTAACCTCCCAAACTCCACAACCCGTTGGTCGTCCCTTTTGCTACGACACCACCCAACCACGAGCCTCTCGCCTCAATGCCGAGACTCACACCCTTGGCCCCGACCCACTGACTCACCCCGGCCGTCACGGCGACCTCATCGTCACAAGGAACACGGATCCAGGCATTGGGGCCCTCCACTTTCAGGATGTCCACGGGGATGGCGGCGCCGGTGAGACCGAGATACTGCTGAAGCGCCGATGTGAGATATGAGCGCAGTGTAATTTCGTCCAGCGGCTGGTCGACTTGGAGCGGTGGGGTGGCGTGGAGGCGGAGGTGGAAGTATGAGTGCGGAGGGTTGCGGAGCGTGAACGTGGTGGTGGTGGCTTCTTGCGCAGGGCCAGGTTCAGTCTTTGTCATTGTTGTTGATGGTCGGGAGTATTGGAGATAGATGGTCGAAGGCACGTAGGTGACGACGTGTACCTTGTAGATAGACAGTATGCGTGGTGGGGAGAAAGATTATTTATTGCCTGACACAGTCATTTCCGTCCTTGAGAAGCACGAGGGACTCAGCATGGAATGTCATTACATATTGTCAGACAAAGCCTTTACTACGTCGTCGCCCTCTCCTCAATCTGCTGACCTTGAGAGTCTACGTAACATCAACCATCGAGATAGAAACTCTTTACACCAAGGCTGTGTGCTCTTGATGTTTTCAAGACTGAGCTCTCTCACCCGCCAACTTCTTCCACACCCACAAATCTCGGTCCTGTCCAAAACCATGTCGTCGTCAACCACCACCACCTTCACTCTCCCCAACACTCCCTCCAACATCCCAATAACCCACCCCTCCACACTCACCCAGGACCAACTTCTCGCCTTCCCAGCCTTCAAGACCTGGCTGAGCACACTGCAAAGGAGCCTCTCGCTCCAGCACACCTCACCATCCCACCCGTTCCACGAGTCAGCCTACGCTCTGAGATCCATCGAGATCCAATCCGTCGACTTCTTCTCGGGCCACCGTCTGGGTTTCCTCAAGTTGAAGGCCACCGTGACAAACGACAAGGGCGAGTCTTTGCCGGGATCGGTGTTTATGCGAGGCGGGAGTGTTGCCATGCTGATCATCCTGACACCGTCTGGACAACCATCCTCGAGGACGACGACAACGACAACGTCCAAGGAACCGCCCCAGCCAGAAGACGACGACGACGAAGAGTACGCAATTCTGACAATCCAGCCCCGCATCCCAGCCGGCTCGCTCGCCTTCGCCGAACTGCCCGCCGGCATGATCGACGACAGCGGCACGTTCGCGGGGGCGGCCGCCAAGGAAATCCACGAGGAAACAGGTCTGGAGATTTCCACCGACGAACTCATCGACATGACGCAACTCGCCGCCTCCTCGCTCTCGCTCTCCCTCACTGACACTCGGGAGAAGAGTGGCTCGGAAGAAGAACAGCTACAGTCCGCCATCTACCCGTCCCCAGGCGGCTCCGACGAGTTCATCCCCATCTTCCTCGCCCGCAAGACCCTCCCGCGCCACCAGATCGAGGCGTTAAAGGGCAAATTGACCGGCTTGAGGGACCACGGCGAGAAAATCACGTTGAAGATCGTCAAGTTAAACGACGTGTGGAAGGTCGCGTGGAGAGATGGCAAGACCTTGGCAGCCATGGCGCTCTATCAGGGCTTGAAGGGGGAGGGAAAGCTGTGATCTCGACTCCTAGCCACGAGAGAGAATCTGTCAAGTTTCCAGTGATGACTTTTTCAGGAATCGCTCTTTTTATTCCCACGCTCTCCCTCCTGTCGTCACACGTGTGGGGCGATTGATGGATGACTCTCACAGCTGGGGTATCTAATACAATCCTACATCAGAAGAAGTGTGCCGCCGAGCAGGAAGAAAGCGAGCCAGAAGCCTGGACTTCCGACTAACCAACTCGTCCCTAGCGAGCAGCAGAGGACGAGCCCGAACCGTTTGGCACCGAGACCGTCGCCAGGTACTTCTCATGCACCTTCCTCTGCGCTTCCCACTCCTTCTTAAGCCTCTTCACCCGGCTTGCCGTCAGTGGCGTTCCGTCCTTGGCGGTCGTCGGCACGCCATCCCCGTCCCACGCCGAATACTCCGAGGAGTGCGGTGGTTTGAACATTTCGGTAGGGCTGAGTTTGGCCTTCTGGAGCTTCTCCTGCGCCTCTCTTTCGCGCTGCTTCCTCGCTTCCTCTTTTTGGCGGGCCTTCTCCTCCTTCTCGCGCCGGGCGGCTTTGAGGCCTTCGGTGACGGGGCGGACCAGAGCCGGAGCGTTTTCTCGGTCTTCGAGGAATATGTCCAGGTGCCAAAGATCGACGTCTCGGACCCGGTCGCAAAGTGCGAGGATTTCTTTGTTGAGATCAGGCGGGGATTCCGTGCTAGTAGCGGGTGAAGACGCTGTTTGAAGGGCGTCTCTGCTGAATTCGCTCAGTGCACGGGCATATGAAGGCCGAGGTCTTCCAATTGAGGGGGCTTCTTCAAGGCCCACTGGCGTAGTGGAAACAATTTCCTGGACTTTCTCGGCTGTGATGGATTTGGCAATGGCGGCTTGTCGCAGTTCGTCTCGAATTTTGGCCAGTGGGTAGACAAACTCTTTAGCGGCGTCCGGGATCTCGATACCTTGCCAGCCCACCTGATCAGTGTCTGCTGGCTCAGAGCCGTTCAGACCGAAGATGTTGAGTAGACGTGTGACAAAGATCCCGACCCGACGATGATCCGCTGCTGTCAATTCGGAACTTTTGGCGCTGGTATTGTATGTGTTTATTAGCTGTGAGATGATGTTCATGGCGATCGGCGTGTTGAAGGAGTCGAGTAACGCAGCTCGGACCTTCTCTTCTGCATCCTGTACGGCATCTTCTAGGCTGGCTCGCTGCTCATCCGAGGGGTTTGTGTTCTTGATGGCATCGACGGCATTGAGAAAGAAGTTATCCACCCGGTCTTCCCAGTTTCTGCCCTCGGTGACCATGTCGTCCGTGATCTCTATCCCGTCTTTCCAGTTCCCGAGCAGGAAAACGATCCGCAGACTCCTAGAAGTCCAGTCCTTTCTGACATGAAGCGCCTCTCGGATGGTGGTAAAATTTTTCAGCGATTTCGACATTTTTGATCCCTGGATGGACAGATGACCCATGTGGAGAAAGTAATTCACCCACTGACCATGGTTTGCCCAGAATGCTTCGCTCTGGGCAAGCTCGTTGTCATGGTGAGGAAAAGCCAGATCGATCCCGCCAGAATGGATATCCATCTGCTGACCGAGCTTACCGGACGCCATGGCCGAGCACTCAATGTGCCATCCAGGACGACCAGGCCCCCATTCACTGTCCCAGCTTGGCTCGCCGGGCTTTGATGCTTTCCAAAGGGCAAAGTCGGCGTCCGACCTCTTGACAGATGCGTCTTTTTGTGACAGGGCACCTTCTCCGTCCGCCTGCAGTTCCTTGTCGTTTTTGTTCCATGGCTCTAATCGGGCATAAGGGTACCCGGCGGCCTCAAATGCTTTTATGTCGAAATAAACCGAACCCTCTGACGACCTGTAACCCATTTTGTTGTCGACAATCTTCTTGACAAACTCCGCAATCTCTTTGCCGTGCTCGGTGACTCGCACCAGGTCATCGGGATCCATGACATTGAGATCATGCATGTCTTGGAAAAATCGAGTTTCATATTCCTTTGTGAGTTTCGTGAATACGCCATAGTCGTCCCCGCGGATCGTTTTACCAAACTGCTCGTCCAAGACCAGGCACATGGGATCGCTCACGCGGTTGTAGAACTCGTGCGGTGTCAGGAGTTTGGGATCTTGCATCAGAGCCTTTGCCGCGTTGCGAGCCGTGTTGATGTGCATCTTGATCTTGGCCTCCTTGTCACCTGGCTTTTCCCCGGGCTCCAGACTTCCTCCTGCAAGGACATCTCCATATATGTGTTCGATGAATGCGTCGAATGAGTCGGGCGTGACTGGATCCTTGGACCCTATGCGTTTCAGGTTCTTCTGGATGTAGTAGTGCCATGCCTGCCGGGCGTCCTGACGGACTTGATCGTCGATGTATCTAGATGGCAGTCAGGAATCTATGAAAAGAGTGTTCATGCTGCTGACTCTGGTACCTGTGGTTCTTCTTGTATTCATCGTATAGATGCCGTTGCCTTGCTCTTAAAATGATCTTGTCATCAATATCTGTGGTGTTCATCACAAAGCGAATTTTGAAGCCAAAGTAGTCTCGCAGAATCCGTCGAATGATGTCCGTGGTCACGTAGTTGCGGGCATGGCCCAGATGGGCGTCGTCGTAGACCGTGGGACCGCAGGCATACCACGAGATGTGCCCTTGTTGTATGGGGACAAAGGGGACTTTGGACCGGGTCAAGGAGTTGTAGATCTTCAATTGCGGCTGGTGCGTGGTGCCCGATGGCATGGCCCAGGGAGGTTGAGCCATTTTGGTGGGTTTGTTGCAGAACCTCAAGGCTGATGAGCAGAAGGCACGCTTCAAATAGCTCATGAGACTCTGGGTCTGCTCACTGAGTCACCTCCCCTTGTGGTCGGGCGCAGGCAAGGCACTTTTGAGTCACGCAGCGCACGGATTGAACGATTGGAATGAGGCTCGGAAAATCGCAATAATACCCCGGAGCCACTTCGCCCACTTTAAATCTGAAGACTCGGGAAGCTAGGAGCTTTTGGGGAAACGGGTCAAGATGATGCCACGAGCGCCCGCCTCATTTTCATCTTCGAGGCTGGAATGTGAAGCTGAAACATGTGTGAATTCATTCGGATTGAGGATCGACCTCTCTATGCAACTGCAAGCTTATCCGCTGTTGGTTGTACGTCCAAAGTCAGAACGCTGGTGAACAATGCAAAAAATCCCCGTCTAATGGCTCCGTCACGACTTTTTCCAAACCACCCACGAAACGCCTCTTCCGCCGGCTCCCTTGTGCTGGGAGAACCATTTGTAGCCCATCCAGGCGACCTTGAATGCCACTCCCCATAGAAATACTGTAAAAATGAAACCCCACCAACTCCCAGAGCTTTCTCGTGGAGCGACATCCGAGTATCCCAAGATCTCACCCTCTCGATCCAAGGCACCCACACGGAATCGAGAATAATAGGATAGTTGTGATAAATCAAAGCTCTCTTCAAAGAACTCCTTATCAATGAACTCGAGATCGGTCCATTCCTCCTCATGTTCCCCTGTGCCGCCTCCCTGCAACACCCACGCTTCTACTTCGGTCGCCCCATTCCAACTGACGTACAGTATATCGTCCAAGATCTTCGCTGCAGGCGGCTCGCGAGGCTTGCCAACCCAATTGGCTGATTTGAAAGCCCTGTACGAAACTGCTGTGTCGAAAACGTGAAGCCATTGCGCGCCGTAATGAACCTCACATAGCAGAGTTCCGTCTAGAGAAAACTCACTCAAAACCGGCGAGTGGCCAAAGCCCACAAACATGTGTTTGCTGTCAGGAAGGTATTGCGCCGAACCTTGAGAAGGTGTCCGCGTGCGATATTGAGACACATAGGAGTGCAGGAGGGTCACAGTCCTGTTGGCTATGTCCAGTTGTAGCATGAGCGCTCGACTGTATGGGCCGTCGACATGCAAAGGCCCTCCTTCCTTGTTGTCGAAAACCGTTATGATCCCTTCTTCTTCGTTGACCCACCGGGCATCGTGCTGCCACCGGAAGTTGAGAGCATCACCCCCTGAAAGGTCCTCGAATTGATTGCGCTGTCCACCAAGAATCCATATGATCTGCCCATCCGGGCCGATGCAGGTGACCGAATGAGTATGGCGTGAAGAGATGAGATAGTTGCCCTTGGAATCTTTGTCGACGCTGTTGATGTGGAAGAAGTCGAAGGGGATGCTTTTTATGTAGCCGCCAAATGGGTGGGTCATAAAAGTCTCATTGACTTGGAAATGCTCTGAGGCTTTCCACTCGAAAAGTAGCTTGCCGGTCGCAATGTCAACTTCCTGAAAACCACTGTCGGTGAGCCATCCCTTCTTCCGCTTGCCCAACGGGGTGAGATCGGCTGGGGTAACGTTATAGAATGTCAACAGTGCAGTGTTGTCTTTGGTGATTTTGAACTCGTGCAGGTCGCCTTCGATCTCGCTTTCGTGCGCAACTGCTGAAACAGTATGTTTGATCTCGTAAAAGCTATCAAGCTGTTCCTCTGTTAATTGATGGTAGCGTTTCTTGAATGCACACTCACCATGTGATAGACACCTTTGCCCATGGTCCCTCCCTTCTGCCCAGACCAAAACGTCAAGTACTGCTGACCCAAATAACTCTGCACTTTCAGATTCGTCGTAACACCAAAATTCTGTGCTTTCCAAACAAGCTCGCTGTTGCTGTCCAGTATCGCCGGACCAGGATCGGCCATTGAGCCTCCATTGTAATTGAGGAAGACATACCCCTTTTCACAGTCTGGGTCGTATTTGCTTATGCTTGTCCGCGGCGAAGTCAAGCCATTTGAGATATACGTCTGTGAAGGCGAACCACCATAAAAACCCAAATCATACAAGGTTGGATTCAATGTCGGAGATAACCAGATAAGGAGCGGAATCACAGCATATGAAATGGTCAGATAGAGAGCAAATGCACCGGCGACGACAACGACAGCCCAGAGGAGAAGCCGGATGGCAAATGGCTTCATCTCGAAGCGTCGACGCGCCATGGTGAGCGTTGGAGCAGGGGCAAAGCAGCATTGTAGCTGTCCTTCACGCCCAAGAGGAGGCCAACGCGTACTATATGCCAAACTTTACATGCGTTTCATGGCGAACTGGGGGAGGGATAAAAGGGCTAGCGACCATACCAGGTGACTACCAAGCGACGGTGTGTCTTTTGACCAACCATGATGCCTGCTGCACTGTTGACGACATCCCCGTTGAGCATCAGAGAGGGCCGACCAAAGTAGCAATTGATTCATCGGCGCTTGATTTTGAGACCGTAGGTGATAGTCCGCGTAATTTCGGGGTCGAGCTTGGCGGGCAACGAGCTTGAAGGGGGGCAGATTTTCCTTGTTCAACAACGTTAGACAGGTTAGCTGGCAGCATGTGGATAAAGATCCCGCAAAGGAGGCTTAGCAGACGCAATGAAACGGGATCCTATCAAGACGGCATGGGATGCGACGAGAGGAAAAGGTGGGCACCGTGGGGATAGGTGGCGGGATGCCAATGCTTGAGGTAATGCTCATCTCTGCTTGTCTGCTTGGCTGCTTGGCCGCTTTGGATGGGTGGTCAAAGTGTCTTTGGTGGCATCGGTGGGCGTGAATGGTGTTGAACACTGAGCAGATGGCTTGCATTCGGTACTGAGCCTGTCACTCGGGTACAGCGCCCCCAGTACCTTGCAAGAAGGATAAGCTAGAGCATCTCCGTGTCATAAGGTCAGATCTCATCATGGACTTGGGCACACCCACAGGGTCGCTTGCCGTGCGTTGTGATCATCTTCTCCCAGCTTGCTAGCCCCTGCCCACTCGCAAAGGCTACCCAGACAAGCATGGTTTGCGACGAAGTGGGCAGTGTGGAATACCGCAAGATACACAGGGAATGGAGACGAAAAAGTCTGGTCTGAGATGAGGCGCCTTGGAGAACGAGAACGAGGATGAGAGACACAAGCGACGCTCAAGGGATGCCGTGCAAGCCGGATCAACCAGCCCAAGGTGCCACGCTCCAATCCAATGGCACGCCCGGGAATTATCCGTTTATCCGTCTCTCCTCTATCACTTCTACTGCTACCACCATCTGCGCTATCTGCACTATCTGCGCCCATCTGCGCCCATCTGCGCCATCACTCTCTCACTATGAGTAACCGAGTTGCCCCCCAGCAGAGTTCGAATAGATACTCGGAAATCGGCCACGGGCCCCATTCATCAGTCTTCGATCGACAGCCTAGCGTCACCATGGTGGCCACTACCCGTCCTGCACCCACGCTCGACAGATGATACCCAGCGTACAGGCTGATACAGCACAGCCAATTGATGGCATATCCCGAAGGCTACAAGTACACTTGATTAAACCCAGTCCCAGACTCAGTCCTCAAATCCCCAATCATGGCGGTAACAACCAGGTACAGGTTCACAACCGAACACCGCTATCCACCCTATCCACAACCCACGTGTGTCCTTCACATTCCCCTATCCGCTTCTTGCAGCCACCCTGCCACCCACTGGCACCCCAGCCTAGGTACATATGAATCAAGCCAAGACTCTAGCTCGAGAGCTCGTCGTCACCAGGAACGGCGACACCTGGCCATCGAAACCGGCGAAAGACTCCGTTTCTTGCTCTTGACATACTAGAACGCCATCCCGGCATTGCCTCTCCGTCAAAGACCCACATGGTCTGCCTCCATCCAAATCATTCTTGTCCGGCCTGCCACCGTCGAACTGTCTCATGACAGTTCCATCGTCATGTGGCCTCGCGAGAGCTTCGCAAAAGGCCCCTTGTCTGCATTTCTCGAGAATTGCTGTTCCCTTCTTCTGATCCCTAGATACGGCAAGTAATGGCCCGGGTGGAAGACAGTGAAGAGGACCACCACGAGGAACATCAGCGCCGAATCAAAAGCATAGAAGAACCACTCGTGATCGATGAGATAATTCTTCGTCCCCAAGGCGAATTCAATGAAGCGAAGCAGCGTCCGAATCAGAATCAATATATTGGCCACGTTGATTACCGTCAAGAACAACTGCCAGTTGCGTTCTTTGGGTAGTGCAACGTCTCGGAGTGTCGTCCTCAGCAGGATGTTGAGTCGGAGGCTGGCCAAGACGAAAAACCCGAATGATGCCAATTGTAACCCCAGTCCGACCAGCACCACGTTCTTCCCTGTGTTTGCGTGTGCTATCGTGTTTGCTCCGGCCACCATGGCGCCTCCGATGACCTGGATGAAGAAGCTGAAGACATCACATCCTACAAAGACGGGAGTGATCCTGCGCGCAGGCACCCAGAGATGGCGAGCTGACTGAAAGCGTGGAGGGACCACCCACAACACGACTCGGCCGAACGCCTGGTAACACGCGGCCGCCATCACAGCGGGCGCGACGAGAACTGATTTGGTTGTTAACGAAGAAACGAGTGGAGTAAGGACGAAAGGCATTCCTGATCCCCCGCAAGGCTGGTATGCAATGTTATCTTCTTAAGGAAACTTACTCATAACAGTTTGGACAATGAAGACGCTCCTGCCATCAAGATTTTTTATGGAAATAGCTCGAGTCAGATATCCCACAAACTCCACTATATCAAGATCAGTACATTCATGCTGCAGCATCTGGAAGATGCGATGGAAGACTCACTGGCGACCGCAAAGTTCATCGACCACCAAAACCAAGATCGGTGCCAGAACATCTGGCCCAGGTTTGTTATCATCGCAATGCCAAACAGCACAAGAAAGACGACCGCCGCGGCGAATGATGGAACATAGTCGTATCGGCCTTCCTTTGCGAACTCTTGGGGAGATTTGGTGCCGGGCACATGCCTCGAAGCGAGCTGGAGTAGGTGTGGCATAGATTGTCCCACGGCATCCATGATGCCGCCCGCTGTGACGTGAAGAGGCGTTTCAACGAACCGAACGCGAGCAGTTCAGCTCCTCAATAGAGCGACGAAAGACCTGAAGAGCCAAGATTCTACGAGTTGCAAAGCAGAGCGTTCACAGACGGATAGCAAGTTATCGGTAAGAAATCTGCTTGACCGGCCGATTCCTCAGAGTCTTATGATACTGGGCGATGGTGGGACAGTCGTGAATCGTCGATAGGTAGGAAGATGGCGCATGGCCCGGTGGGATTCGTATGCGCCAACTTGAACTCTTTTTGAAAGGACATAGGTACCTAAGGTATATGCGCCTCTCCCAGCGCAAAATCTTTGCAGACCCATCCGATTCGGGAACTTTGTGTTGGGTTTGAACAAAGCCGATCACCCCTGAGTGGGCTGTTTCAGGGCGCCGATAACGTCGCTTCCTTTAAGCGAGCAACATCAGGCAGCAGGCATTCTTGAAATCATTCGAAAATTGGCTGACCGTTCCAACTTCGCAACCCTTGCCGCAACAGGTTTAGCGACAGCTTGAGGAAAGACTCTATCTGGAGACTCCATTGGGGCGGTGCTTTCCGGTGTCCGCCCATCCCAAACTGCGAACTACCTAGGTACTAGGTATGCAAAAGCTGCGACTTCAGACACTACTACTATGGGCAGACTCAGCCATTCGGATGTCACCAGGAGTCGATAACGCTGGAAATTGTCCGGCCTTTTATCGACCCTCACACAGCCCCAGTCACGTGGGAGGCTGAACACCCTGCTTAGAAACAGCCATGTATATACCCGAGGAGGAAGTCCATCAGACGTGCTTACATGATAATACGAGTACGAGGCAGATCCTCATGAGGCCGGTCTCGATGGACGTCCCTATCTGGTTCCACCCGGTGGCCGGGGCTGCTGTGGCCTCTCAAAAAGGGGCCATGGATATTCCGGGATTTTATGCTTGCACATCACACCACCGCAGTGTCACCAGCGGGCCAATGAACTAGACTAGTTGCTTTATGCAGCATCCTTTGCTGCATCTTCATTTATATCCGACAATTTGTCCTTAATGCCGTTCTGGTCCTGGGTCTGGCCTCTTGCTCTCAGCTTCGCCTCCTTCTTCAACTGGCGCTGACTCTTGGGCGCGTGCGACACGACCTTGACATGCTTCGACCACTTCTGCTGTGCTAACGCTTCATCTTCTTCGGACCATGCTCTGGGCAAAACCGCAAAGACGAGATACGAAGTGTGCGTTTTCACTTCGGCTTCTGTCCTGTGCACGAGCCTGCCTGCGTTGAACGGCAGCTTTCCTGCCTCGCCTTGCTGTTGCTGGCCATTGACCTTTGCGGGCTTCTTGTTTTCATCCAGGTTCTTTCCTGCGTGGAACTCCTTCAACCGTTGTTCCACCTCTCTCAGTCTTGACACGGCCTCGTCAACATCGGCTGCAAAGGCATTGGTTCCGCGCATGCCATTGTACTGCAGTCCGGTGTATTCCCGTCGAACGTCGATGCGCTTGTGCTGCACTTCGACCATCTCGATCTCAATCCAGTCGTACCTGCGAAGCGCGGATATTGTCTTTTGCGCCTGCTCGATACAAGGGCTGAATGTGCATATGTGGACGGGCGAGTGAGGGTCGAGCACGCTCGGCGTGCTTTGGAGTGGCGACTCGCGCGTCAAATGCGGGAGAGCTTCCCATGGACAAGGCAGGTCCAAGAAGATGGCGTTCGCGGCGGGGGAGGTTTTGTCGGTGGATGGGGTTTCTTCAGAGTCATAGACCAGAAAGCCATCTTTGTAGACATCTCGGTGCATGGCGTGCACGATGGTGTCTAGCCCGTGTTGAACCATTTCGGCCTTGATTTTGTCGTGCCGCTCACGGTGGAATTCATAGCTAAAGACTCGTCCAAGCCCGTGGCTCTCCTTCCCTTCTCCCTCGCCGTCTTTCGTGTACGCTCCATTCCCCTCCTGCTGCTGCTCCTGCTGCTGCTCCTGCTCGGCGGCCCTCTGCCCCTTGTCGGGGTATCCGTTGAATACAGCCCTCGCGGCCGCATGGGTGAAACTGCCGCTCCCACTGCCCGCCTCGATCAGTCTGGTTCCCGGCCTCGCGCGGATGCGGTGTAGGATGTAGCTGTAGTCGGGGGTGTAGACAACCTGAGTGCGATGCGGGAGGCTGGTGGTCCAGTTCTCAGGGGTGGGCGGGAGGACGTGCACGAAGCCCGACTCCGCCGCCACGGCTTCCTTGACCGTGACCGCTCCTAGTTCTATCCTGTCTCTCTCCTGCAAAGCGTCTTCCCCCTCCTCCTCCTGCTCCTGTTCTTCTTCTTCCTCCTCCTCTGGATTTCTTCTCCCATCTCCATCTTCCAACCCCGCCTCACCGGCTTTCCGCTTCTTCCCCGCACCGTCGCCATCCTTCCCCGTCTGCCGCTTGGCCCCTTGCTTCTGTTTCCCTTTCTGCTTGACCCTCCCCCGCGACCCGGTATCGACTTTACTCGCGCGAATCTGGCTGCCCCAGGCAACCCCGATAATGGTCGAGTGCGGGAACGAGCCGAAGCGCGTGTTCGTCACCACGCCCTCGGCGTACCCTTCGTCCGCGGTCCGCGTCACCTGCGTCGAGAGCACGACGGGCAGGGACTGGTCCCGACGCAGGTGCAGAGAGGCCAGGTCGTGTTCTTTGGCCAGGCGGGTTGGCGTGAGGAATGTGGAGACCATTGTTTTTTACCCCCCTCAAAGTTTCCCTGTTCTGAACAGGGATGTCCTCTTTGTTGTTGTTGTTGTTGTCGTTTTTTATTTTACCCCGTTCGATGGCCGCGGGATCTGGTGGTCCAAGATTGAGATTGAGATGTCTTCCTTGCCCGAACAAGTGGCACTTTGGTCCTTTTTTATATATCAGGCGGACTGGAGATAAACCCCTCCACCCTGGTGATCCTTCCTTTCTGGTCGACGACCGACCAGAGTGAACGAAAAAGAAATAATGAACAGAGAAAGAACACACTTTTCGTTGGCTCCTGAGTTCTCGTCGATGTGAAGAGTCTATGCCCCGCACAGGACTCGAAACTCCCTGGTAGCTTCTGGGCAACTGATCCCTCTGCTTTTGTTCTAAGAAAGATCATTAGAGAGAAAAAAAGATAAATGAAAGGTAAGGGGAAAAGAGCGGAGTATGGGCCAGAAAGTCATTGAAATGTTCTTTTCAAAATTGATATCACGTGCGTGTCGCTGGGTGGTGGATTTTTCTTTCACGTCTGTCCTTATCGATAGGACCCTGTGTTGCCGGTTTCTACCTCAGACGACCTTGGGAGGTTTCGTGTGTTATGCATTCTTTGGATAGATTCATGCAAATTGGAGGGCACCATATGTATATCCTAGTGCTATATGAGGCTTCGCGGCATTCCAATTCAATGGCCCTTTCAGAGCCCAAACTGCATTTTTGTACCTCCAAGATTTCCTCCTGCTCGGCCCCTGCTTGGACCTCAACAACAGCAAACCTCTCCCGCCTCGGTACTCATATATCCCAAGGCTTCACAGCCGCCTGACACACAAGGCCCGCCTCCGGCATCTCGCCGTGTGCAAAAAACCTCCTCAAGATCCCAAACGTGCACACGCTCGGGTTTGTCGTGCCCGCGCAATGTCCCGGCATGTCCTGCGTGACCACCACACTCCCCTCGTGCCGCTCCGCCATCTTGAACGCATTGCGCACCGGAGTTACGGGATCCGCCGTGTTGCCGATGAACAGCAACGGACTCGCGCGACGGTCGTAATCCGAGAGGTTGGACTGGAAGGGGCCCGTGAACCGGTTTTTCGCCGAAGGACGGTTGATCGCGGGCCAGTGGATGCAATGTAAGGTGATTTCTGCCCAGATCGATCCGACAAGGGGAGATTGCGACAATAGCAGATCGAGGTACTTTGTAAAGTCTTCCTTGGATCGGAAGGTGATGTCGTCGCCGTCCCCACAGAGGATGGAGACGCCGGATTCCAGTTGCCACGGATAGCTCGCTGGGAGCGGCAGGTCCTTTCCCATCATGAAGGCACCAGGGAGCGTGGTAGCTATGTGGAGAGCATTTGGGAGCAATGGTGCAAAATCCCGAAATTCGGGAAACGGCCAGCTCTCCCACGCTGACATGGCGCTGTAGACATCTTGCTCCATTAGAGCTTTGAGGACTAATGCCAACAGCGGCCAGAGCTGAATGGGTTGATATAGGTGCAGGTGGATGATGGACTTCATGTTGAAGTAAGTGAGGATGTAAGCGTTGTCGTTTTGGACCAAGGGTAAGGGGTTGTCCTTGAGCCCGTCAAGAAAGTCCTCGACCCGCAACCGCATCTCTTCAGGCCCACTGATTTGGGGTTGCGATAGAGCACACTTTGATCCGGCCTCGAAACAGTACTCGAAGAACTTGGTCCACGTCTTGATGTTGTCCTGAAGATTACTCGTCCATCCTGTGGCGGCGTAGTCGTCCGCGTCGACGACACCGTCCAAGACCATGCGACCAATACGGTGCGGAAACATAGAGGCGAACGTATTGCCCAGATAAGTGCCGTACGACAAACCCCAGTAGTTGAGAAGCGGAGGACCCTCATTTGAATCAGCAGAGACAAGCGTCTGCTGGTGGCGGATACGGTTGCTTTTGGTCTTCAGCTCCTTCCGAAGATGTGCGTCAACTTGATCAACGATTTCTACCATATCATGGGCCACCAAAGCCGTACTCACAAACTGACGAATCGTTGATCCGTCGGGAAATCTGCCTTTGCTCGTCTGTGCGCAAAGAAGGCCAAGGCTTTTATCAATGCCCCATTTGACACCCAAAGCATTGGGGTTCGACTCGAGGCTTCCAGACCCTGCCCCCAGGAGGTTGAGAGTGTCCCTCATTGTGTCGTCTTGGAAGCAGGCCAAACTGGGAGTTGAGAACTGTACGCCTCGGGGGTCGAAAGACAGGATCTCGAAATGCTTGTCGCCGTCCAGGACGTTTTGGATGCTCTTACCGGACCAAAGCACAATGGCCACACCAGAACCGCTCGGGCCTCCGGGATTGATGACAACAGTACCCCCAAAGGAATCATCTCCCACGTCCACCACAGCAGGCAACCTCGTGATCGCCAGAATGACCGAGCCGGGATTCGAGAGATTGGACCAGTCGAGCGGGACCTCTAACCTGGCGCATTCAAAGGAGTCATAACATTTGTGATAGTGAAGCTCCCTTGAAGGAGGGACGTTGGCCCAATTGAAATCATATGTTGTATTGACACCAGGAGGAAATGGATGGATCAAGAATGCAGCACCATGACCAAACAGCCCCGTAAGGAAGCACCCAAACGGAGTACTCAACCCTAGCCTCATATTGCTTTACGCTGCCTCCTGACACACGGTATGGATGGGAGAAATTCGTCGTTCGATCACTAGGGACTGAACGGAGGTAGATACCTGGGTATATACCTCGACGGGCGCCTGGGCATGGGACGCCCCAGACGAGCGAAGCTCCCCACTAACCAGCTAGGCAACAAGCATTGGCGTAGATACGGCAGACCCCAAGACGTGTGAAGATCTCTTCAGCTCGCCATCAGCAATCAGAGAATACCTAGGTATGAAGACAGCGGACAAGCTCATAGCCCCGTGTCCTTCCCCAACGTGATGACGTTCTGCGCATATCAGCCTTGCCTTGGCGACGAGGCTGGGTGAGGGGTGGTCCGCTGGACGTGTGACCTAAACAGCTGTTCTTATAGGCGACTGTAGGTGGAAGCCTCCCCCGGGGCCCCGACTGCTAGGCGACTGTTTAACTAACCGCCACCCGGGGAAGGTCGCCATTCGGCTTAAAGTGGTTGTTGCATCACTCACCCACGGATACGCGTCGATGCCAATATTTCTCGCCAGCACGCGACGTCGTTGTCGCTTACGGAATCCACAGCAATCACTCAGTCTAATAGCAGACAGTTCTTAGGGGTCCCCCGGTTGTTCGATAAGACGCTAGTCAAAATGAAGTGACCCTAACTCCTCTCATCTGCAAAAGCGACGCCTGGTCCGCTGTAATAATCCACTGCCAGGCGCGATGTCTTCGTCGCAGCCCTTTGTGCCATCGTCGCCCCTGACCCGCGCCAGGAAGAAGTCGCGCTTTACATTCAAACACCTCCATCTGCTCGGCCAATCTTCGACGTCATGTCCCCTGAGGTGCATCGCCCTGGTCGACTACGATGCCTTCTACGCGCAGTGCGAGATGGTGAGACTGGGCGTGGCCGAGACCCAACCGCTGGCCGTGCAGCAGTGGCAGGGGCTCATCGCCATCAACTACCCGGCCCGGGAGTTTGGCTTGAACAGGCACGTCACCATCACCGAGGCCAAGGCCAAGTGTCCGCAGATTGTGGTCCAGCACGTCGCGACGTGGCGCGAGGGCGACGACAAGTGGGCGTACCGGGACGACGCCGCGAAGCACATCCAGACGGATAAAGTGTCGCTGGACCCGTACCGGCTGGAGTCCCGGAAGAGTCTGGCGCTCATCAGGGAGATCTTGCCCGCGCCGCCGATCCAGCGCGTCGAGAAGGCCAGCATCGACGAGGTCTTTCTCGACCTGTCCGCACAGATCCACCAGATTCTGCTCGAGAGGTATCCCGAGCTGCAGTACGCGCCCTACGACGACCCCACGGAGAACCTCCCCTTGCCGCCGTCGACGGCCCTAAATTGGGAGGCGGATGCGCTGGTCGACCTGGATTCCACGGAAACGGAGGACGATGATCCCGACTGGGACGACGTGGTCATGAACATAGGTTCCGAGATCGTCCGCGGCGTGCGCAGGACGATTCGCGAGAGGCTGAAATACACCTGCTCGGCCGGCATCGCGCGCAACAAGATGATGGCCAAGCTCGGGGCCGGGTACAAAAAGCCCAACCAGCAGACCATTGTGCGGAACCGGGCGGTCCAGCACTTCCTCTCTGGGTTCAAGTTCACAAAGATACGGAATCTGGGCGGCAAACTCGGAGATCACGTCGTCGACACTTTCAACACCGACGACGTCACGGATCTTCTGCAAATTCCTCTCGAACAACTCAAGGCCAAGCTGGGCGACGACACGGGCACATGGCTCTACGGAACGATTCGCGGGGAGGACAACAGCGAAGTCAGTTCGCGGACGCAGATCAAATCTATGCTGTCTGCAAAGTCCTTCAGACCTTCTATCAATACAACCGAGCAGGCAAATAAATGGCTCAGGATCTTTGTAGCAGATATCTATGCTCGCTTGGTCGAGGAAGGCGTGCTCGAGAACAAGAGACGACCCAAGACCATCACTCTGCACCACCGGCAAGGCGGACAGACAAGGTCAAAACAACTACCAATACCAGGAGGCAAGAAGATCGACGAGATGATGCTTTTCGAACTCGCAAAGACCTTGCTCGGACAGGTCATCGTTGATGGGAGAGCCTGGCCGTGCGCGAATCTCTCGCTCAGCGTTGGCGGCTTTGAAGAGGGTGTGTCGGGGAACAAAGGGATCGACACATTCCTGCTGAGAGGGGATGAAGCCAAGGCTGCCATGGATGTCCCACACCGAAGCAACACTGCAACACCGGATTTTGATGAAGGGCGGCCTGAGAAGCGGCGAAGGTTGAATGACGGTCCTCCTAGCATTGCCCGCTTCTTCACCAAGGGCGAGAGCACCGAGGAAAGCGAAGAGGAACCACAAGCTCACTTTCAGGAGGAGGATGATGTGAGCGGACAGGGTGGCAGTGAAGCGAAGGAACACCGAGGAGACAGCCATCCTCCACCTCAATTGCACCAGCAAGACATCGCCACCTACTTCTGTCAGACGTGCCAGAAGTCGATCAATGAAACCGAGCGAGGTGAGCACGAAGACTGGCATTTTGCCAAAGACCTTCAAGCTCAAGACACACCCTCGGTGACGGGGCCGACGAATAGTCGACCACCAGGCCAGTCCAATGCCAAATCGAAGCGCGGCGCTGCGAGTAGTTCTCGAGGGCGAGGCTCAAAGGTTGAGAAGGGTCAGAGTCGCCTTGCTTTTGGATAGCTTGCGGTGATCTCCTTGGATAAAAAATCCCACGGAATGAGAAGGACAAGGTGATGTCGAAAGATCTCAATCAAATGCCTTGATCAGCATACTCCTTGTTGAACGCCCGTCCGATGACCATCCGCCTGATCTCGCTGGTGCCGGCACCGATCTCGTATAGCTTTGCATCCCTCAACAATCTGCCCGCAGGGATTTCGTTGACGTAGCCGTTGCCGCCCATCAACTGAATCGCGTCCAGCCCGCATTCGCTGGCTCTTTCGGCGGCGTAAAGAATGGCCCCGGCGCAGTCCTGGGTGCGAATCTCGCCTTCCTCGTCAACCTTTTTAGCTGTGGTGTAGGTATACGCTCTCGCAGCTTGGAGCTTGGTATACATGTCAGCCAGCTTTCCCTGAACCAGCTGATTGTGCGCGATCGGGGTGTCGAATTGTTTTCTCTGGTGTGTGTAAGGCAGGACCAGATCCAGGCAGGCCTGCATGATGCCCAAGGGGCCCGCGCTAAGGACCAGTCTCTCGAGGTCCAGCCCTTCCATCAGCACCCTGACGCCCCTGTTGACTTCGCCCAAGACATTCTCCTTGGGGACAAAGACATTGTCAAAGACGAGTTCGCCCGTGTTGGAGCCGCGCATGCCCAACTTGTCCAGCTTCCTCGCGACCGAGAAACCCTCAAAGTGCTTTTCGACGATGAAGGCCGTGATGCCTTTGCTCTTCTTCTCGGGCTCCGTTTTGGCGTACACCACAATGTAGTCGGCCTCGGGCCCGTTGGTGATCCACATCTTGGTCCCGTTCAGACGATAACCCCCGTCTACAGCTTTCGCCGTGGTCTTCATGCTTACGACATCGCTGCCCGCCGAGTGCTCCGACATGGCCAGCGCGCCCACTTTGTCCCCGCTGATCAGACCAGGCAGGACTCGTTCTTTTTGCTCTTTGGTCCCGTTCAGCGAAAGCTGGTTCACGCACAGCTGCGAGTGAGCCGCGTAGCTCAGCCCGATTGACCCCGAAGCCCGCGAGATCTCCTCCATGATCACGCTGTGTGCTTGGTATCCCATGCCCAAGCCCCCGTACTCCTCGTCGGCTGTCGGGCCCAGGAAGCCCGCTTCCCCTAATTTCTTCCACATGAAGTGTGGAAAGTCGTTTTCTCGGTCCGTCCGTGCGGCCAGTTCTTCGGGGATCTCGCGTCTCGTAAATTCCTGGACGCGCTCGCGCAATTCATACAGGTCTTCGGTGGTGGGAGGGGTGAAGTTGGCGGGATGCTTCGACGTGGTCGATGCCGCTCGTACTGCAGCTCTAGACGGAAAGCTTCGAGAGATGCGTACTCCTGAGCGGGCAAGTCTTGGGATTAGGGTTGACGCCATGGTGCCTTTGATGCTTGATTGAAGGAGATTCAAAGGAAACGTCTTTCGCAGAGACTGACTGAAGTTATAAAATAATCAATGGTGTTGATGAAGAAAATCGAGTGAACCAGGTCAGATTTAAAATTCCCCTTCTCCGCAGTTTGGCAATGCCGCTTCTAACCGCGTTGCCGAGGAGGCATTCTATCGCTGCGGGGACAAGAATTCACTGCAAATATCTCTGTTGGACTCATTCTAGTTCTCCATGTGCTCTTAACAGCGAGATACAGCCATTGGACTAAAACAGCACGTTGTCTTCAGACCTCAACGAGTTCCATGCACATATGTAAGCAATTCACCATAAACGTCGCCTTCAACCCCTTGGGCGCTAGGCTCAATTCCTGTCTTTTCAAGGCGGGACTTCAGCACATTTCTTCATCGACATTGTGCTTGTGCTGCACATTGACAATGAACATCACAGTGTGACATGATCTCAGTAGCACCAGTACAGTTTCACAGAATCCACGACCGGGAGATGCACGAAGCTACTTCGTCACGGGTCTAATGTATCTTCCGAATGCAGACTTCAGAGCCACAGCACAAACACAGCAGCTCTATGGGGGAAGTCTGAACATCCACATCTAGAATCTGTACATCTCGCTAGGATGCCCCAGAGTCAGGACTGGTACATGCCGAGAGGCAGTTGATTTGCTCACTTGCGATGGCACGGCATTCCACAGCGAGTGCACGCATGTGAACACGAGACCCTCTCGACCACTGCCCGTCGATAGGTGTCACCGTCGTCCCAGAGAATGTCGCCTGCAGGGCCTTTGATCAGGCAGCCTATGAATTTCCTAGGAATCGATTAAGACAGGCCAAGTCAGTGTGCAGCGCGAAACATTACCATTCATCGCTCGTCGACATGAGCGCAATAATTTTGGACATCTCGTCAATCACTGACGGTTGGCAATGAGGCGGCTGAATAATTGCATATTCGAGGGGGTTGCTCTGGAATGGGATACCGGGGGCATTGGTGACGCGCCACAATTTTGCTTTGCTGTCCTTTTTGTAGAAGGATTCGAGGATAAAGAGTCTGCGTTCAGCCAGCAAGGTCCTTCACGTCGCGTTCATTCACACCGACGGCTGCGGTATGCTCAGTGAAGACCAAGTAGTTGGAGAGGTGCCATTCCAGCATGGCAATAGATGTGACCTTCCTCTCGTATCATTATGTGCCTACACAAAAGTGTTTGCGTCATGTGGTCCTTTCTCTTGGTGTCTCACATCAGCTTAAACTGTTCTTGAGCAAGTCTTTTGGACGGACCAGAAAGTCCAGAGTCCAGTTGAATGCCAGTCAGTGCCAGTCGAAGCAGTAGCATGATGAGAAAATAAAGCTGCGCCGATCGTCTCATGGCTGCAAATCGGTGGCCGATCGAAGGGACAAGAGATGAGAGGTGCCTGTCCATCAGCCAACGCAGTCAACGGCGTCAACGACTCAAAGCAGTCGATGTTGTCGATCTGCGGAAAAACTGACGGTGCCAGAGTTTTTCCGATCCGACTTGTCTGTCCATCTTTATCTCTATCTCTGTCTGCGTCTGCGGTGCCATCTGAACAGCTCTTCTTATCTCGCTTTCATCAACTTCTCTATCTTACCCTCCCACATCCCACACAATGACCTCCAATAATCCCCCATGTCGGCATCTTTCCCTGTTTCTAGTCTGTCTTGTCTTGAACGATGTCATAGCCTTACTCGACCCCACAACACCCTAGCCCTTGCATCTCGGTGCCACCACAACCCACCAGCGCTGACCGCCTCTCCGTCGTCACTTTTCCACCAGCCATTGTGGGTGATTGGTGGCATGGCTAGCCTTGCTCCCACGTTGACTTCCAATCTACCAATCGCCCGGTGAAATAGCGTCATTGTACATATCAAAGGCCAAGTCTCCTGTGCAGTCCTCGTCGTACCAGCCGAGCCTCTTCAAGCTAAGCATGTGCTTTTTCTGCAGTCTGCCGCTGTGGAACACACGCCAGCCTCAACGCACTGTGCGATGTTATGGTCAAATGGCTTTGCCACTCAGTATTTTCCCATCCTTTGCATCCTTTGCCGTCTCCACAGCACCTTCTGTGGCCACTGCCATGGCATTGCCCACTTGATGATGGCGTCAACATGCATCTTTCGCGTCTCTCTAGCCAACCATCGCATCCCTCTCGGAGATGCAGAAAGTACAAGGTTATGGTCACCGTTAATTGACACAGAAAACTGCCACGGGATGACATCTATACGCAGGCTCTCTGGAGACTAGAGCTGGAAATCCTGCAGCGCTCTACCCCGAAGCCCTCATGCACCCATTGGCGCCTCCTACGTACACCCTTTGGCCTTGGAGTCCACTGAACACTTCTTGCTTTTAGATATAAGGAAGACCTTGACCCTTTCGACCCTCACCCTATTCATCAGACACACTACCCAGAACCCCCCACCCTCAAAGACTCCTACAACCATGGCACCCATTGCAATCACCCCTCCACCGGTTGAGCCTAAGCAGGCTCGACCTGCTATGCAGCGCGCCAACACTGCCAACATGGGTACGAAGCGAAAGATCATCTGCTTCTCAGGTAAGCCTGCGCGTATTGTCACACCTGACCTCATCTGACAACCTAATCTAGACTTTGACGGCACTATCTTCATGCAAGATACCGGCCATACCCTGTTTGACAACTTCGGTTGCGGTCCGGAGAAGAGGAAAATTTTGGCACACCAACTAGAGTCTGGAGAACGTTCATTTCGCGAGGTCTCGGATGAGCTCTACGCTTCGCTAGATATACCTTTCGAGGATGGCTTCGAGGTCATGAAAACTGCCTTGGATATCGACCCTGATTTCCAGACCTTCCACGAGTTCTGCGTCAACAACAACATTCCTTTCAATGTCATTTCGGCGGGTCTTAAGCCTGTATTGCGGAGGGTCCTCGATCACTTCATTGGAGAGGAAATGAGCAAACACATTGACATCGTGGCCAACGACGCCAAGATTGCCGATGATGGCAGCAAATGGGAAGCCGTCTGGAGACACGATACAGATCTCGGTCACGACAAGGCGCGATCAATCAATGAGTACAGGGCAGCTGCGGCACTGGAGAGCGAGAATGGTACAGTACCGATGATCGTCTTCATTGGTGACGGCGTCTCAGACCTTCCAGCAGCACGTGAAGCTGACGTGCTTTTCGCTCGCCGAGGGCTGAGATTGGAGGAGTACTGCATTGAGCACGACCTCTCGTACATCCCCTTCGACACCTTTGCCGACATTCAGAAAGAAATGATCAAGGTTGCCAAGGTCGACGATGAAAAGACACACGGCAAGGGCTTGCCATCCAACTTCAACCCTCGCGCGAACATGTGGAGAAGGGTCAGCAGCCGGGCCGCTGTGCCTGTGTTCGCGGCTATGAGTCCGCGCAAGGAAGAGAAGGCTTTCTTGTGGCCCGAGACCTTCACCCAGCCGGCTACGGTGCCGAACACAGAGCAAGCGAAGGCTGCCATTGCGGCGCCAGTCGCATAGGTGTTCGTTTGTGTTTGTTAAGCTACAGCCGGGGTTTTCTTTTTTTAGTCTAAATTTTTTCCATGTCTGGATTATAGCGGCAGGCGATGGGTGACGGCGGGTCGGACTCTGAAATGTCGGATACACTCCGAATGAAAGAATATAGAAATACATCTGTGTAGACAGATTGAGATTTTCTAGAAGATAGAAAGCTACGAGAATTCCGAGGAATGATACAAGAAATATCTTTCACAAAAGGAATTCGTTTCATGTCTCCAGGTTTCTCAGCCAATGGCCGCTATACGCCACTTTCCTCCACCAAACTACCTAGGTAGGCAAAATCCTTTACATATTGCCCCCAACCTACACGCACCCGCGAGTCTATTCTGGATTCCTTCATCCATCAAATTTTTCCCCTTTCAAATGCCCCTCGGTGCTGCCCATGCTGCCCGTACCCGCGTCCTTTTCCGCCAAAAAATCACAGATCCTCGCGGCACTCCACCAACCCGAGGGCGAGTACACGGACAATTCACCCAAGGGGACGGTGGACACGCAGATCCGCGATTTGATCGATGAGATCAATGGGTACGAGGGCTTCGTGACGACGAGTAGCTGTGCGGGGAGGGTTGCTGTGTTTGTCGAGGGGCCTAGAGGGGATGATGATGTGAGGAAGCGTGCAGGGGCGGGGGCGGTGGCAGGGACGCCAGCGAGGGATGATGGTGCAGGTGGGCGTGGTGAGTATGGTGCCACGGAAGAGACATGGGAAACACAAAATGGAGAGCAAGGCAAGCACAGAGAGGTCGAAGGAGAAGGTGTGGGCGGCAAAGGGAAAGGAAAAGGGATAAAGACGAATTCGTCGTCCTCGACTTCAACCTCAACGACATCGCCCGGTGGGAAAGGTGGAGGACGCTGGCTTTACGTCTCGCATGACCCTGTGCCCATGCCTACGCCTACGCCTACGCGTATCGACATGGCCGCCGGCGTCAAAGTTCCGACCAGCGAAGCGACGAACTCAGCACACGAGCCGGAGGAAGGGCCAGGGTACTTTTCCAAGCTCTTCCACCTGAGCGATCCATCGTCCTCAACATCACCATCCCCGTCCCAGTCTGCAACCTCACCCTCACTACCACTCCCATCCTCGGCGCAACAACCGCCCGCTCCGCCGCCGAGGCTAATCCACCTATCCTTCTCGCCGCTGATCCTGCACGTCCACTGCGCGACGCTGCGCCACGCGCGGCCCTTGCTCGCAGCGGCCGTGAACGCCGGGTTCCGCGAGAGCGGGGTGCAGAGCCTGCGCGCGCTCGAGGACATCGAGCACGGGGTGATGGTTGCCGTGCGCACAGCCGGGTTGGCGTTTGAGACGGTCGTGGGCTTTGCGAGCACGACGCGTCGGGATTCTCCGCGCGAGTCCGAGGGCCAAAGCGAAAGCCAAAGCGAGGTGATGCACCGCGTCGTGAGCGAGGAGTACCTCGCCCTGTGCGCGGGAGTGGTCAACGAGCGGTTTGCGTGGAATGTCCAGCGGAGGGAACGGTTCCGACGCGAGCTGAAGAGAGCGATGGAGAAGGGGGGGTTGGGTTCTGAGACCAAGGAGGCGCGATCGCGGTGGGAAGATAAAGATGACCGAAGGAGACGGAAGAGAGAAGAAGGGCTCGAGAGGCAGAAGCTACTCCAGAATGGCGCCACAAGGGACGCCGTCACGGCCGGGCAAGGAGATGAGCTGCAGGAGCTGGATCCGGATCTCACTGGGCTCGGCGTCGATTGAGAATAAAAGGTGATTCAACTACATCTGTTCCGAACCATATGGCAGCTCTAATGCTTTCGACCTCTAGCCAGGAACGGCCTTCTCTTCGCTTCACCCCTAAGCAACACCTCACCATCCATCTTGACAATCGCAAAATCCGTCAACCCGGCCTGCTCGAAATAGCTCCTCAATTCCTCCTCGCTAAACCCGGCGTGGGCCACTGTGTTCTTGACAGACTGCTTCGTGGGATCCGAACTTTCCTCCATGGCATGCGTCACGAAATCCAGAATCAGAAAGATCCCGCCCGGCCGCAACCGCTCAACGAGCCTTTTCGTGGCAAGCTGGATGTCTTGGAAATGGTGGTACCCCAGCCCCACGGCGACGAGGTCGAAGTTGAAGAATTCTGGAGAAGACAGGTGTGATGGGGATGGGTCCTTTGAGTCGAGAAGATTGCCGACCACGGCGTGGGCGGCCAGTGTTTCGTCGAGTTGGTCGTCCAGTCCCGCGGCTTCGTCCGCTGAGGACGACGTGTTGCCAGCCTTGTTGGCAGGGTGGGGATTAAAACGCACGTTATAAGCCTTGACCATGTTCTCGCTTAGGTCGATACCAGTGTACTCCGTTGCACGAGCGGCGAGGGCATGCGTGATGGTTCCTGGTCCGCATGCGTAGTCTAGGACCCGGATCTGTTGTTTCGTGTCGGATTGGGTCTCGAAGGTAGTTGATGGGTCGATAAAGTCCACACCAATCCAGTTTACATGCTGGTGAATGAATGCCGTCACCTTATTGAGAAGATCCCGTTGCCATGGTTCTGATGTGTATTTTGAGGCAAAGTCACTGTTGATCCCAGCTAGTCAGCCTTGCTTCTGCAGTGGGAGCTGTCCCGAAAAGCAAGTTATAACAACACTTGGAGAGTGGGAGCTCAAGTTGTGCAAAATACTGCGACAATGCCATTGACATACTTCCAGTGTGCGCGATTTGCTTCAGTGAACGCCTCATTGTCGGGAGGGTGGCTTTGAGCGGCACCGTGACCATGGTGATGCTGATGATGGTGTGGGGCTTCGGCCATTGTAGCGATGAGCTCGACGTGCGACGATCTGATATACGAGGAGTGTAGAGTGATAGAAGACTTGAATTCTAGACCGTGCAGCGCAACCACAATAAATAGTACCAAGCAAGTTGTGCAAAATGTATCCGAAGGTGCAACAAAGCGCACAAGGCTGAAACCGAAATTGTTCGGAGAGTTTCTTCGATCACGGAGACATACCTGCGCAAATCCGTCTGTATATGCAATGCGAATTCCTGTCGAATCTACTTGTATATGATGTTTGAAGGACTTGTCCCAATGGAATTTGGTGTCCAGAGCTCTAGAAACAGACACGAACCGCTCCCAGAAAGAGTTGGCAACGGCAAGGAAGGCGAATGAACACTGCTGACCACTCTGGGGGTGTTGGTTCAGGACGGAAAAGTCGCCGAGGTATCTGCTGTGGTTCTGTAGGTTATCAGCTTTGCAGAGTCGATACTGGAGATGCTTTGATGTGATTGTGAAGACCTCGAAATCGATGTGCAAGACAACTGGATCAGATATCAAGCAGAGACAAACTGATGACTCCGGTTTCAAACAGTGGTGTACACCCACGTGCGTTTTTCAGCCAAAGAAAGGTTATAGAGCTGAGTTCGTTCTCAACTGGACCTGTTTACCTTTCTGGAGGAGTCAACCCTCTAGCTGATATGTGATTAACGACAGAGTCCCAAGATTGTGAAGGGGCGAGGATGGTCGTCCTGAGGATGCTTTAGAGAAGGGTGAAACACCAGAGCGTAGGTGCCGCAAGACTCAGGCAAAATGAGATCTAGATAGAAAGGTAGATGCCGTGAACGACTATGCGCTATGAGACTGAACTCCCATCAAATCCAAGTCCAATACAAGAGGTTGAGATGATTTCAGTGTAACGCAACAGACTGGTCACTGGTAGCTCCACAGACGGTTCAAGGCCAGGGAAAGAGAACGAAAAACTGAATAAACGCACAATTGGTGAAATTTTGGCGTCCCCAGACCTCAATATATGATGGATTGTCGAGATTGCAAGATTCCAGGAGGCAAGTCAGAAAGATGAGAGAAGAATCACCGCACAAGATAGAGAATCCGATGACGTAATCGTCGACACGCTTCTCGACTTAACGCGTTCCCTGGCTAGCTTAAGGGGCGGAGAGATGGTAGGCACCAACGACGCAGGTCCATCAGCAGATCGAGGACTTCGAGAGATCAGTACCAGATCAGATTTCGGGGTATTTGTGCTGCCACATCAATTGTTCTTCCCCTTGCTGGGTGTGTTTGGGCTGCATCAATAACCACTCACGATGCCAGCTCGAAAACCAGGAGCGTCGACAGGGGCGTTGAAAAGGGCAACTCCTGCCTCGACAAAACCCCACAAACGTCAATTGTCACAAGTCACTCCCTCGGCATCGCCTGGGAGCAGGGCTTCGAAGAGATTGAAGGACTCTGCCGAGAAGGAGCGAAGTCGCGGCAAGGCCACTCCTACGAAAAGCAAGTACTTTCAGGAGCCAGACAGTGAGGATGACGAGGTTGACGCCATGGACGACCAGGATGAGGACGATGAGTCGGGCTATGAAGACCAAGCCGCGTCGGAAACCGATCAGCCCTCAACCGAAGAGCCTGACACAGAAGACGACTACGACTCTGAGGAGGAAAGCAAAAAGAAGAGAATGCCGAAGAAGAAGGCGGGCAAGAATCAGGGTGGAATCGCTGGCGGCATTCAGGCCGTGGCCAATGCCGTGCTAGAGAAAGGCAAAGAACTCTGGAGACCTGGAGTGAAGACGGGCTTGGGACCAGGCAAGCAGGTCTTCATTGAGAAACCGAAACCCAGGGGTGATGGCGGCATCAAGTATGTTGCTGAGAAGATCCATCCGAATACAATGGTCTTCTTGAAGGATTTGAAGGAGAATAATGACAGAGAATGGTTGAAGAGTATGTCGTGTCCTTGCTCGGTGGTTTGTGCCCGTTTCTGGCACCATTCCATTGCGTTTGCAAAAGCTTCAGCATCCACAATACTGACATTGGCTTGTACAGTGCACGATGCTGACTATAGGGTCTCGTGGAAGGACTGGGAAGGCTTTGTAGAAGCCTTGACCGAGCGAATTGCTGAGATTGACGAGACGATCCCTGAGTTACCGCCAAAGGACCTGGTTTGTGCAGAGAGCTGCCATTTGATTATTTCTCACACTAATACGCCTGATATCAGGTCTTCAGAATCTATCGAGACATCCGATTCTCCTCTGATCCGACTCCGTACAAAGTATGTTCTTCTCCGAACCCGCTTTTCGAGGGGAGAAATCATGTTACTAACTCTTCTCGAAGCCTCACTTTTCTGCTGCTTGGTAACGGCTTCTGGTTACCTGCTTCTGAATCTTGTATTGACCACCCCCAGGTCTCGAACTGGTCGTAAAGGACCTTATGCATGTTATTATGTACAAATCCAGCCTGGAGGCAGAAGTTTCGTTGGTATGACAACACCCATTCATCGGCGACCCGACCGCTAAGCACTCGGTGTGACAGGTTCTGGATTGTGGATGCCAGAGTCCCAACCATTGGCACTGCTGAGAGCGAATATCGACCGCAAGCCGAAAAAACTGAGGAGGGTCCTCGCGGAGGCTCAGTTGCGGAAACAGGTTCTGGGTGTCGCGTCGAACGATGAGAAAAAGGCCATCAAGGCCTTTGCCGACCAGAACAAGGAAAATGCGCTGAAAACGAAACCGAAGGTATGTGTCATCTTGTATCTGTACAGACTGCGCTCGTGCACACGAAGAAGGGTGGAAGAACGACTCGCAATGGGCTGTTTAAACGCTGCTCCCAAATTAGCGATGAAGGTCCTGCATCCAAAGTAACATTCCAGTAAAGCCTGCGAGGATGAAGGCCCAGAAGTGCTTGAACGACAAAATTGTAGTAGACAATGGGTACCTTCTCGCGCAACTGTACCAGCGACCGAACAACACCGTCTGATTGACGCGTCTGCGGCACACCTGAATGCCCCTGAGGCAAACAGCTCAGGTTCTCGACCGCAGTCAATGCAAGGAGCTGGAACTAAACATCAGCTCGCCAGGGGTTGAGGATGAAGCCACCAGGTTCCCGCGCAGCAGAGGCCAGTGATGCATGTGCGCACAATCTCAGCAAATGAACTGCGTTGCAGTTGCAATTTGAGCCTGAAAGGACTAAGAATGGGAGCTGCCGGGCTTCTGGAGCGGGAAGGCCTACAAGTGCCCCTCCTGCCTGGCAGCCAGATTCTCCGGGGCCTCCCTTGCTGGCGGCAGTGCGCGCAGTTCTCATCTCCACTGCCGCATTCCTCATGCCCAAGAAATCACTCCTGAACGGACTGCATCTTGAGTTCAAGTGTCTGGTACCGAACATTGCATGATCTAGACTGAGTTGACATGTTGTCTTTGACAGGGCTACGAAGCAGACAACCCAAATATCGAACTCCTTCGGTTGCGCAATTTCACCCTAGGGAAGAGAATCCCCGACGAGCAGGTGATAGGGGAGCAGGGACTGCCCACCATCCTCGAGTTAATTCGCGTTATGGTGCCTTTTGTGAGTCCACCCCTTTGCCTCCCATTCGTGCGCGTCGTGAACCTGGATTGTGCTGCCAGGTGCTACCCTGATGAACTTCTGATGTGACCGGCACTGGGACTGGATAGAGCATCCACGTAGACTTTGCAATTGTTTGGGTGCCCAATCATGTGTCACTCATCTTCAGTTCAGAAGATGAATAGATATGGCGAGATGCCCGGGCCGCCGTGAGCCCAGGCGGTACCTACCTAGGTGGTCTGGAGAGTTCCTCCCCCACCTGGCCCGTTGGGCACAAACTCTGAGTTTCTTTGACTAGAAAGCCAGGAGATCTTTTTGCTGACTGTCGGCCCGATTAGGTCACATACCTCAATAGTGTCGTAATGCCAGACGATGATGGAACTAGCAACGACGAGGCCACTGACTGAGGATACAGCCAGGAGGGCGGTGATGAGGCGAGTTCTTGCCACGGTCTTGCGAGCCAAGGTCTGGTGGTGAACGGAAGAACTTGGGGCTGCCGCCTTTGGTTGAATCGCCGAATGGTTCATGCATGTACAAACTCTGAAGTGCTTGAACGCCTTGTTTACATGAAATCACTCACCTTTGATCCATTCATAATTCCTCCGTGATATTCATGTCTGTCACCAGATACCAGGGGCACAAGAACACCAAGGGGTAATGGATGTTTGCCGCCGGCCAACCACATCATGGGCTAATATCATTGGGCAGCCACATCCTGTATGCCAGGGTCAAGTACCGTGGTAGTCGCATCTGGAGTGCTGCGGCGGCGGCGGGTCAATGGGTGACATTGTGGAAGCAGAAGCCCGCAAGAACAGCTTCAGCTTGCAGCTTGCCCCGTATGAGGTACACTGGAGTAAAACGTGGTGGTGGCGGTCACTCTGGAGTCTGACGTGGCAAGGGACTGACTGGGGACTTCGTCTTCGAGCAGCGTGTGCGAGGTACCGAGTATGTAGCTTTCCATTTCGGACATGGTGGCAGTGTGCTGTCTCAGGTGTTCAGCTGAACAGTGACCAGTCCACTTTTTGCCTGAAGGTGCGGCCAGTCGCAGCTGGACGGGGCGGGGACCGGTGACGAGGGGGCGTTGGGCCAGATCAAGCCCGACAAGGAGAAATTGCTGGAGCTTCCCTGGACACACGATGGAGTGGTGGGTGAGTGGGTGAGTGGGAGGAATTTTCTGACTGTCAGGAGCCTGGAAATGGCGGTCACCCAAGGTGGGCTGTTCGAGGGGTGGACCAAGTGTACCAGGTGTACCAGTAACAGGCGGTGGCAGGCGACTGACTCCATCTCTTTTCCGCCATGTCAAGAGCCGAGCCGCTGCGTCAAACCAAAGTCATGTGAAGGGCTTCTGACCTTGCAAATGTCCATCCGTCAGACCAAACACAAGACCCTTTCGAACGGATACCAGACGCGTACATGACGGATTCAGAACGTACCAGGAATATTACCGCATGCCAGCACACCTTCCCAGCCTCTCGACTCTGCCCCCAGGCCTGCGCCCAGGTACCTAGATACTCTCCGTAACTGGAACGAGAGGCCACTTCCCACCCCCGTCGACGAGATCAATATTGGCTGACTTTCGGATGGACTGACAAGATTTCGGTCTATTCATTCAATCGTCTCTTCTCACTCCGTTGTTCGAAGCTGACGTATTGATTGCAGGAAAGCCACTTGCCACATTTCTCCCAGAGACGCTGTATGCAAAAGGAGTCCAAAAAAATATCAATGACACACCCGACAATGACAAGAGAAGGAATCGAAAGGGAAATTAACCGCGCGAGGCCGGGGTGGTCGACTCTTTACGTGGGACGATCAGGGCTTGACCGCCCGGGGCCTTCGTCGAGCCATCAACGGGTCAGGCGGACACACGCATGAAGTCGCTCGCAATCTGGTTTGTCTATGATGCTGGCACGATGGAAGGGTCGATGGCGGCCCGTCTGCAAATGCGTTCCGATTGCTCGGCTATGCCAACTCCTCGCTCTACCCTTGCAGGCGTGCGTGTCTCCTGCATCCTCCATTCGCTTCCAACAAGTCGGTTGCACCACCAAGGAGCGCCCAAAGCTTCTTGCTGGGCGATTTACCAAGTCTGGGAACCGGAAATGTCCACAGGAGCGGGCAGTCTGTCCTTCGGGATCAACCCCCGTTGATCGACCCATACACCAACACCGCAGAAACTACTTTCTACATTGAGTTCCTCACTTGTGTAGGGATGCCCTGTTTTGTTGGGGGCAGGTTGGTGTTTGGGCCCACGACACCGTCTTGAGCCTTGACAACTGTTCACCGCGGTGGGACTGTCGCTTTCCGTGTCATCAGCCTCCAACATTGAAGTTTCCGTCCAAAGCTCAAAGCGATACCTTAAGCCGTACCTCCAGTGGCCCTCTACTGCCTACGTGTTTCTTTTGAGACGACAAACAAATCAACCCTCTCCAATAATCTAAGCTTTGCTTCGGTAATGGCGTTTCAAGATTGCGGGACGTCCGGCTTCGAAGGCTGGGAGATTTATTTGATCATTTTTCAACCTAGAAGCGACGCCCAGGGGATGGACTTGTGGTGCGACAAGCTTGATGCATACATAGTCTAGTCGTAAGTTGGCACCCTGTCGTCCAGCAGCACAAATGGAGAATTTTAACCCAGAGAGATAAGCAAGTCCTGCGGCGTCGATCCGAACCATTGCATGATCTGTAGCAGAGGGAGGAAATTGGGAGGCTTTGAGCAAGGACGGGCCCTAGGGCAGAGCCGAGCCTGGTGGCCTTCGCCTTCACCCTTAGGCCTTGGATGCCCCTGTCGCGATTTGGATTCACTCGGTATTGTGCGCCCTCCGTATCGCTCCATCGCCTTCCGTCCGCGCACAGCGGCCACCAATCTTTGACGCTAAGGTCCTTTATCTGGATTCTGGATCTCCTCTCCACAGGCCTGCTTCATGGCCTGGGGAAGACTAGTCCGTCAACGGTCTTTCCTTTGGTGCTACGTCACCACATACCTAATGGTCTGTCGCACTATTCCAAAGTCACGTCCTAATGGAAAAAGAATTGAGCGGGCAGGGATTTTTCTTTTCAGGGTTTCGCTAGATCCCAAGCGAGGTCAGCGGCAGAAGAAGGAACCGATGGCTTACGCTCCGCAGCTCAACCGGTGTAGCCTTGGTTACCAGCATCGAATGATGATCCAAGTGAGCATGTAGGTCGCAGTATGCTGGACTCCTCATTCGCCCTTCTCTTAAGCACCACCACTACAAAAGTCACTCTTGCTATTATTGCCATGGCTAGAGCCCGTCAAATGCACAATGGAGCCCAGGATGTGAGGGTCCGGACCCTTACGGCAAGGGAGCAGGCCACGGCGACACTGTGTTAGATCAACCACTGAGCACATACTCAACGAGTCACTAGTCCTGCATCATGCAGCAATACACAGCCTGGACAAGGTCAGATGACAGAAAGCTGCGTCATTTAGTTGCTGCCCACGAATCCTCCTTCAAGATATTTTTGAATTTGGCTGGGAGACTCAAGTGGTGGATAACGCCGTCAAACCACACCGCTTTCTCGGCATGGAATAGAGAGGCGCTCTCAAATTCGTCTGGCATGAACCTTTCCTCTAGGCCGTAGTGGCAGACCGGAAAACCTCTCAAGTTGGCTCTGGGCAAAACTGAAGGGTCGACCTCGATACACGTTGATGGTTTAAGAATACCGTCACGGTTCTGGTGTCACCCGAGAAACTAATAGAGCAAACATTTGACGGGGCAAGACTGCGGAAAAGCAGCCAACCGGGCAAAAGTCGACCAGGATCTGAGGGTGAGGCAAATCCCTAATGCTGCATACTCAAGTCGCTGTCATGTACTGCCCGTTGCTTTTCGATGTTACACGGCAGACGGGATCTTCGAAGCCTTCCACAGTGAGCATACTACACTAAAGTTTGTTGCCGCAGTTGGAAGCCTTTTCCTGAACCTGAACCGAACCCCTAAAGTCAAAGGGGTACTCGACGCTGTGGCAAGTAAAGTACTCTTGAGCCTTCCGGACAGTGCAGAACCTGGATCCGGAATGTGCACTTAGCAAGGTAAGTTTGCTCTCAGGCCCTATATACATAGATGCGTACGGAATATGTGTTTTTGGATATTTTTCGGTTGAGAATGGAGAGCTTTGGGGGTTACGGGCAAAGGACGTAACGACACGGTAAGATACTAGTGGATACGTCAAACGACCTCGTCGGGAACAGGTCCAACGCCGTCTTCTCAGCGAGTCGGCTGGCCGCTCCCAGGGAAAGGGGGATGCGCATCGTGCATGGGATGGGGCACTTCACCCACGCCTGCATCGACGGCGCCTAGAATAGGCGTTCTCTAGTCTCCTTGGACTTTCCTTCTGCATTGCATGATGCTGCATGCTTCCTGAGGGGCCGCCTCCTCGAATTACGACAATCTAGGGTTGAAAGGGTGCTGTTCGCTGGCAATGGATGGGCCGTCGTGAGGTATTAGGGTCTTGTCCAACACATGAAGCCACGAGTCAGCGTCTGCTGGGATGTTGGTCCAGCAGGGATACAATAAGGCCGGGTTCAACTCTGATTGCAAAAGGGGACGGAAGCTTCTGCAACGATTCGCAGTCGGGCAAAGCTTTTTGCTCGCGGTCCAGCATCAGCATCAAGGCGAGAGGCAACGGCCCGATCGACAGATAAGAGGGTTCGATAGACCTGGTTCCGTCGAAAGATTAGAACATCATCGATCTTCCACTTTTCTGTTACATCGAGCCAGCTCCTCTTTCCCAGGCTCTTGTTTCTTTGTATGGAGTACACCCTCCTGGGCTCCATCTCATGCACTGACCAGTGACCACAGGTGTCAACGGAGAACCATCCCCTCCACAATAGACCTCGTATTCAAGTTACCGTATCCCTGCTGCTGATCCGCTCAAGAACCAATCTCACGCAGCACACACCTTGCTCACCCACACCTTGTTCTCTTCCCTCTGAGTCTTGTGTGGCCCTTTGTCCAGGGTTCGCTTTGCCAGCTCGCACGGCCGTCCAGACGGTAATTGTCGGCGTTTGCGCATGGTTTTCCCCCTCCAAGAAAACCATCCTCTCCACAAAAAGAATTTCACATCACGAGTTGAACCTTTTACGACGGCGGCGACGACTCGGATTACTACCACCTCCACAACCCAAGGACCACCCAGATTTTACGGTTTGGTGGCCACGCGCAGCAAGTCATCCAAAGAGCTGATGCGAACCAATCGAGCCGTCTATTCGATTATTGTACTCGAGCCTCTCGGATGCTCCATCGGCCACGAGTCTGAGACTAGCGAGTGAGTCGAGTGATCACAGTGGCCAATTATACATCGCGGCTGGTTGCGGCAACCCTATCCCTGCCCTGAATCCATCCATTCCCACCAACGTCTGGGAAACTCTCAAGAACTTACTCACCTAAGAGAGGGGGACCCATCACAGGATCCCAGCGAGAGGCACGTACCTAGCGGCGTCACCATCGCACTTGGCCACGGCGGAGGTCATCTCTAGCCTGAACGCATCTGGCATATGTTGACGGGGTTGACGGGGTTGACGGGGTTGACGGAACAGCCCTCCCATCTCCAGCGAACGAAAGCAAGGTTACAGGCTTTCCCGGCCCTTCCTGTCCTTTTTTTTTCTGACAAGCTGACTGGCATTTGCCCTCGCTTGGCTCCCAACTTTGATCCAGCTGTGACTTGCGGGACCAGTCAGTGGTCAGGGTATTCTGGGAATCCATCTCATCCTCCTCCCTTTTTCGCC
This sequence comes from Fonsecaea multimorphosa CBS 102226, assembly GCF_000836435.1. Lineage (NCBI taxonomy): Eukaryota > Fungi > Ascomycota > Eurotiomycetes > Chaetothyriales > Herpotrichiellaceae > Fonsecaea > Fonsecaea multimorphosa. The sequence continues at coordinate 6,043 of NW_015971665.1, read as the reverse complement.
GCCTGCATCTGCATCTGTCCCCGTCCGCCATCACGCTCGCCATCTTCCGAGAGTGGAGTCTGCATTGGCGGCCGGCGAGGAGCGCTGCAGAACATCGGGGTCGTCTTATTATTCCAACTTCTCCATTTCGACTGGGCGACGGTCTGTCCAATAAAGACTGGCAAGGGCTTGATAATTCTTCTGTGGAACATTCGGATCGACTCGCCGTAACGCACAAACTGCAACCCCCAACAGCGTTGCCTCTACTGCAACGAATCCTGCAGACGAGATTCAGCATCTCGGATCAGTGCTAGTAGGCTGCTGTCAAGCTTGCTAGCGAGAGCCGATCGATTTGTGACAAGTGACGACGAGCGCACCAGAGGCAAACAATAATACCTACCTAGGTACTCCAGCGGACATTACCTACCACACATGAGCATTATTTTCATCCCACTCCACCAGGAGCGCCAATAGCCGTGTGTCAAACAAAGCAAGGAGAAGTTGAAAGGAGGGGCAAAGCAACAAGGCATCCCGAAAGGTGTCACCCCGCCATTATTGTTTTCTAGTAGGCTGGACGCCCGTCACCTGAAGTTGACAGGTCACACCAGAAGGAAGGGAGGTTTCCGTCTTTGTCCCTTTTCAGCCCTTGGGCACCCACCTGGAGACCTGGACTACTACTGCGTAGTTGCAAGGTATATTTCAGTCCCCTCCACAAACACCGAGACCAGTGGTCGGAGTTCCCCTTGCAGCAGTTGGCAGCATCTTAACCTTTCCAACTCTCGACAATACCTACGGATCTCGACAAAGTCCGCCAACACTTGAGAACTGGCGGGGAACTTCTCAGCTCCATTCTTGGAAGTGCCCGCCCAGCATCACCCGCATCCAACCAGCGATTTCCGTCAGGCATCTGCCATCAGGCAGCCGACCGAGGCCGAGCCACAAGGCACTTGCCGAACACAGCTTGACAGGTCAGGCTCCAAAGCTGCGGGAGAGGCAGGAGGCGCCGATTACGAGCAGCCAGCAGGCCCAGCACTACTGGCGACTACTTGATACTACTTGCTACTACCCACGACGACCATTTTTCGAGGTGGCAGCAGACCCAGCGGCAGGATCGTGAGAGGCTCACGGGCAACCCACCCACCCCAAAGCCTAACTAGCCGGGCTCCATCCTAAAGAACCCCACCTGGCGCCTGGCACCCACTGGCACCCACTGGCACCTGATGATCCCTGTCCTGCAGGCGCTAGTAGGCTCAATACCGCTTCTCCGGACCGCGTCCTTGGGTCGTCCTCTTAGTGCCCTTGGGCCCTTGGAGTGCTTTTAGGGGATTCCAGAAAGTCGACAGCCAGGCGGCCACCAGGCCTACATACATTTACCTTGGCTGCTCTCCCGCCCGAAGCCCTAGCTCCCTCGCTCCCATCCCAAAATCTCTCCCTCCTTCGGTTGTGCCTGCAGCGGTCGAGAGCCTATAGCGACGGCTTGCCACTCTGTTCCAACTAACTTCTTGAGCCCTTGGAGCCCTTGGACACCACCCTCTCCACCCCCATCACATCCACCATATCTCCAATCATTCTTCATCAACCGCCTCTTCCCTCCCATCATCGTCATCTCAGCTCGTCACGTCCTCACCGACCTGTCCACTCTCACATCGTCTCTCACCCTTTCTCACCTCTTCTCACCATCTCTGGGACCGCCTTCCTTTCGACGGGCTCTGACGCAGCCCTTCCGTCCGAACGCCCGCCCGCCTGCGAACACCTGATCCCTTTTTGTGCCCAGGGATCCAGGGCCCGACTTCGTACCATCTTACAAAGTTTTTTTTTCGTTGCCCGTACGCCTTCTAAGCAACTTAATACCTCAGCCCGGTCACCTCGCACACCCTTGCAGGACTTGTCCCTCTATTTACTTCTTCCCCCTTCGCAGTGCAGTGCTTGCGACTGCGCCCGCGCCCGGACACCAACCCTTCCTCCCTCCCTCTCTGTTCGACCTCGAGCTGGTTCTGAGGTCGACCCTTTACCCTTCGGATTCCTCGTACGCTCTGCGAGCAAAGTCTCTCTGTTTGCTTTCAATCTACGCCTCGACGGTCCTCTCCTTGCCCGTTTTCCGTTAGCCTCGGTTGTTTCCTGGCCTGCGTCAACCATCTCGCTGGAACCTGTGTCACCCACCCACGATCTTTGGATAACTCATGGCGGCGCAAATGGCGGATCCACGGGAACCTCAACGCCCTCAGTACCCCCCTCCCGATGATCCAGTCCAGGGTGGTTACTATGCACAATCTCCTCAGCGTCCTGCCGCGAGAGATGACCGGAGCCCATATCCTCCCCCAGAACCTGCGAGGCAGCAGTATCCGGACCCAAGGGCACCTCATCCATATCCTCCTCCCCAGGCATGGCCAGGTCAGCATGGGGCTTATCCTCACTATCCAGTAAGTCGTCGGGCTCTGTCGAGTCACTATATCCAGCTGACAGTTGAAAAAAAAGGATCCTGCGCATCCAGCATATGCATATCCTCCGAGGCCTGATTTGGGACAACCCCCACCACCCATGCAACCGGATGCGTACCGCCTGCCACCAGTGTATGCGCATCCCCACGCAGGCTACTACGCTTCGCCCTATCCTCCGCCTGCCCCTGCTGCTGCACCGCGACAACGTACGGCCATAGCCTGCAAGTATTGCCGAAAGAGAAAGGTACGCATCATATCCCTCGGCGCAGACGCAGTCGAGGAACGTACGCTAATGCCCAGATAGATCCGATGCTCAGGATATGACAGTTCCCCCGATGGGCGTTGCCAGAATTGCGTTCGCTTCAACCAGCAGTGCTTGTTCCACCCCGTGTCATCTCAAGCTGCTTTTGTTCCGGCGAATGCAGTCTATGGACCCAATGCTGCACGGGCTCCCATTGCTGGTCAGCCTGACGCTCGAGCTGGCCAAAATGGACACCATTATGCCCGGGAGGGTGATGCGCCGCCAATGCTCTATGGTGCCCACGGTCAACCTCTAGGACCCGCAGGACCTCATGGCCAACCCCAGTACAGCTATCCCCCGCCGCCGCCCCATGGTTATCCCCCCGCGCCTTATCCCTACCCGTACCCTCCTCCTGGACAACCTTATGACGCACATGGGCAGGCTCAAGCTGCCCAGCATGATGATCGTGTCAGTCTTAAACGTCCCCCTCCTGATGATGACCCCCACAATGAGAGTTCTCATGCGTCCCAGTCTCCCCATCCCAGCTCTCGTGCGCGCAACAGCACATATGAGTCACGCCAAAACAGCAGTGGCAGCTATGATTATGCGGATCATACCAGCGGTGCGCCCACCTCGCCCGCTACGTCGACCATGAGCTATCAATCCTTTCCTCAGCAGCAGCAGGCTCGCTATCCCAACGGCACTCAGTCTCAGAAGGGCAACGTGTCTCCGTCGGGTCTGACACCGCAGTCGGCGCAGAGCTATAACTCTCCCCATCAGGCGGCGGCTTATGATGACGGCAGGACTCCGCCACCAAATCAACCTGGCTCGGCAGGCTCCTCTGCGAACGGCAGAAGTGGCATGAAGGTGCATGACATGATTGAGCATACGCGGACTTCAGCTCCGGACCTACGCGGCAAGAACGACAACGACATGTTGAGCAAGCTCGATGGCAAGAAATAGTGAAGTTCGCTCGTGTACTGGCACCCTTTTCGACCTCTCCTCTAAGACTCTGCTACCCCAACAAGAAACCAGTAGGGCCTGCGTCTCCACAGGAGTCGGCTCATGGGGCACTCTTTTCATCATTGTTATCAACTCGACGTGCACTTGGCTTTTAGGGCGATGTCGCGGTCTCGGCGACATCATTGATGGATTACATGACTTTTTTTTCGTTTTCAAAAAGATACAACACTCGGGGCGACCCAAATCTCTTTGTTTTCATCATTATCGGTCTCTACTGGAATTTCGCCAGTGAATCGGACGAAAAGGGCTAAAATGGGATAAGATAAACCATTGGGTGGCTGTTTGATCAAGTTCTCTTTCTCTCGGAAGACCGCAAAGCTGTTACGACGTTTTTGCCCGATGGTCCTCGGCTATCAGAGCCCGATTCACCTATTTGCGAATGTTGAACGAAATGCACATGGGTGGCTATCTGAATTTTTTGTTTTTGGCTTGAACGCACTACTGTACCTGGGAAGGCTGTCTGAATTCTTTATGTTTTTCTACACGCAGAAAAGAAAACCAAACGCGGCGTTGCAATCTTGTGTACTCATAGTACCTATTACCACCTTCTCGGGTCATCAGGCAGCGGCTCAGTCTGGAGCCGTTAGTTCTCCAGTTCTCTCCCATCAAGGCGGGTGTCTCGACACCTGTCGACGAGCCCAATCGAGGCTGGAAGAGTTAGCGGTCGGACAAATCTACTGGCTGGAGGTGCGAGACGGGCGTTTGGAATACTGGAGTTGTTAATGGGCGAAAGTGAGAGGCGAGAACAGCCCCGTTGGAGCTGGGACACTACGTGAACCGGCCGCAACAAGTGGCCATTCAACACAGCCAGCCAACGAGTGACGTTTGAGCTCGGCGGGATTCTTGTTGTCTCTGCTGGCACACCTGGGAAAGGAAGAGGATGGATCAATGGACGCTTGTCGAGTTCGTCTGCGAGTTTTTGAATGCGTACAACCTTTCATTTAGTTTCTACTTGCACCTTCTCATGATAGACCGTTTCTCATTGTCATAAGATGTGCCCAATCGCGTTGCTTGCAGCGCTGATCTGGACGGTTTCCTTCACCAGTAGTTGGAGCCAATCCCCAGCGGAGACTCGCTCCCGCGGCGAGGTGTCTGAAACCATGACGCTGGAGGGCTGCCTGAGCTGGTCGAATGGCGAGGCGACGATGGCAACAAGGAAAAGAAAGGCACCGGGCGCGCCGTCCCAGCCCACGAGTAGTTGATGCAGATGGGCGATATGCAAGCAAAAACTAAAAATCAAAATGTCGTGCATTGTTTTCTGTTCCCCCACCTTGTTTTTACCCGATTCCGAAGGGGGCCCACGGGAGGGAGGGAGGGAGGGAGGGAGGGAGGGTATGCGCATGCAATGGATACCTAGGTATGCAGGTCTGGGGCGGGACGAGACTTTTCTTTTTTCTTCTTTGGTTTTTTTGCGCTGCGGCCGCTTCCTGGGCCGCATCATGGCCACATGGCCGCCCTGGCTGCCCCTGCATTGCCCTTGGCCGAGGAGGGGGGCGGCGGCGGCGGCGGCGGCGGCGGGAGACGGAGGGGGGTGCGAGATACCCGTAACCCGGAGCCCGAAAAAAGCAAAAACAAAAATCATCAGAAGAAGAAGGAAAAGAAAGGAAAGGAGAGGAGAGAGGATGAATATGATAAGGGGGGGGCGGACAGTAGGCGGCGTGGTTGGTTGTTGGTGGTGGTGGTGGTGGCGGGTGTGGTTTGATGCGCTGGCACCATACAAAGTACCTCGTACAGCCCAGCGGAAACATGGAATCCAAGGTCAGCCTCTGCGGATGGATGGGAGGGGGGAACAACGAAATGATGACCAAGTGATGCCGGGGACAAGTCTGACTTTCTTTTTTTTTTTTCAAACCTGCATAGGTGCCTAGATACCTTGACCCCCGTCGCTCTTGGGCTTGTAAAACTTGTAAGCTTGTTGATTAGCATTAGCTAGCCTGGTGCTATTTGGCTCGGTACCTGCGTATGATATATGCCATGGGGAGGGGAGGGAGGGTGGGGGTTACAAGGCTGAGATATCAACCCCTCGCCTATCTACCTACTTACCTACCTACCTACCCAGGTTCCTATGTAGCAAGCTGGCTTGAGAAAGAAAATGGCACATGTCTGACACAGAGTTGCCTGATACCTGACGAGGTGACCACCTAAGTTCAGAGACAGCTGGTATCTAGTACTAGTAGGTAGTTTAAGTATGGGGATCCCACTATGCCGCGAAGTAGAATAGAAAACCCCATCTCAATGAAGATACCATCATAGCTAACAGGGTAAATTACCTAGGTACCTACCTACCTACCTAGGTACCTACCTACCTACCTAGGTACCTACCTACCTACCTAGGTACCTACCTACCTACCTAGGTACCTAC